>NC_142930.1:14027734-14075234 GCF_046866305.1 Octopus bimaculoides | reverse complement strand
TTGCCGATATAATTACAAGAAATGTTCAAAAGCAGACATGTCTGTCGTAAATATTAGAACTGTGAGAAGAAAACATGAATAAGAAGACACCCTGAAGAGCGTTTCAGGCTTGCAAGAAATATATTATATAGTTCATCCACACACACATGCACACGCATGTAGACACACACACACACACACACACACACACACACACACACACACACACGTATATATATCATGAACATGTATGCAAATATATATATATATATATATATATATATATATATATATATATATATATATATATATATATATGCATACACATATATATACATATATATATATGTATACCTTTGAGAAATGTATCGTGCTTATATTTGTTATATATTATATGCTATATGATATTATTTATTATTTATTAGTTAGAAATTGATAATACTTCACGACATACGAGTTAGTCATGGGGCTAAAGTTTAGTTCGCTAACTCATTTCAATTTCTCTCTCGCTTTCTCTTCGTCTTGCTTACTATATCTATCGCTTCACACTCACACACACATACACACATATATGATTATGTATAATTGGTAGAAGTTACAGAGTGACTCAACGACCTGGTTTCGTGCATTGGGCCTGATGGAACTTTGAAACGTGCTAATACTCGAAACTCTAAGACCAGAATGACTTAACTTCTAGCATTAACATAAGATGATACGTGTACCATCATGTTTTGGGTCCTCTTTTCCTGTTTTGTATCACCATACCTGTATATGTTTGTGTGTGTGAATGTGTGTACGTGCATTAATAAGTATATATATATATATATATATATATATATATATATATATATATATATATATATATATATATATTTACATATATATATATGTATGTATACGTGTGTGTGTGGGTGTGAGTGTATGTATGTATGTGTCTCTGGGAGAGGGTTTTGTGGTAAGTAGCTTGCTTACCAACCACATAGTTGCGGGTTCAGTCCCACTGCGTGGTACTTTGGACAAGTGACTTCTACTATGTCTTCAGGCCGACCAAAGCCTTGTGAGTGGATTTGGTAGACGGAAACTGAAAGAAGCTCGTCGTATATATATATATATATATATATATATATATATATATATATATATATATATATATATATATATATATATATGTATATCTTTGTGTGTCTATGTTTGTCCCTCTGACATTGCTTGACAACCGATGATGGTGTGTTTATGTCTCTGTAACTGAGCGGTTCGACAAAAGAACCAGATAGAATGAGTACTAAGCTTACAAAGTGTTGTGTCGACGCCCCCAAGCGAAGAAGTAGGATCGCCCAAGACATATAAATAGAGGTAGTCTAGCTGTGGTAGAGAAGTTGAGTGACTGTTGAGTAGCTCTTGAGTAGCAGTCGAGTAGAGATCATCCGAAGGTGCTAGATAGTAGTAGCTGGAGACGTAACACAAAGAATAAGTCCTGGGATTGATTTGTTCGACTACAGGCTGTGCTCCAGCATGACCGCAGTCAAATGAGAAACAAATAAAAGAACAAACGAATAAGTGTCCACGCGTGTGTGTTAGTGGCGATCTATGTGTAGGATATGTGAATGAATTTTCGCTGCAGTAATATTTCAGAGTAACAAAGCTGTCTTATCTTGTAAGAACTCAGTAACATCTTAATCGACTTCAGAGAGCATTGATATATTAAATACCTTGCATGTACATATAATTTCCATGCTAAAGTATTAGATAATACATGTTTAAGTATACATTAGCAGACACTAAACTTGTCGGACCCATCGCGGTTGTGTTTCTGGCAACAACACAGAAGTGAAGCATATTACATGCAATGTATTCTATCAGTATTTAAGCATTAACAGCTGCTCTAAATACATTTCAAAATATACTGACTAATAAAACGCTTCTGAATTTATTCAATTATTGTCAGCCTCAATTATAAATGGTTTTGAAAATGTAATTGTAATTACAAAACTGAGATAAATTTCGCATTGTCATTACATTTATGATACCGATTGATATTGATTGCATGTTTTGAGCTTTAGTTCATTTACTGTAAACTTTTATAGTCATAATTCTTCCGATAAAGCCGATTACACTTCAACCTGGGACTGAATATATTCGTTCGGTAAAGGTGGCAGCATATTTTTTGGCATCATCTCTATGTTCTAGCCGAAAGAAACACATATCGGGCCCGATATTTTAATGTACAAGGGGTTACTGAAAAGTTCCAGGCTTTAAGGGTATCGCCAAAGGCCTGGTTAGAGGCATAACTTTTCGAGTTCTTTTATAGAGCTTAGAAAAACAGGGCTTCGAGAAACTGAAAATCCGCTGCAATCAGTGCGTGAATCTGTGAGGGGAATTTGTTAAATAAAATCATAATTAACTGATGTTCCTCTATTTTCTTTTACGCAAAGCCAGGAACTTTTCAGCACCCACTCGTATGGTTATTTATATTGTAATATGTATAAGTCTTTTAGTTCATTAATTCTATTTAGGTGCACACACACACACACACACACACACACACACATACATACACACAGAACCACACACAGACAGACAGACAGACACACACACACACACTTACACGAGTAAGCACATAAATGCAAAACAAGGTGGAAAAAATAATACTCGAGTACCAAAGGTAAAGTTATGTACTTTTATTAAAGCCGAAAAAATCTTCACAACCCGTTGCTCAGAGTTCTACTTGGTTATAACCAGGCAAAAGTAATATTATATAGATAGATAGACATATTAGATATCTACATATACAAACACACACACACACACACACACACACGTATATATTCATATACCTATGTATGAATATATATATTTCTTTATTGCCTACAAGGGGCTAAACATAGAGAGGACAAACAAGGACAGACAACGGGATTAAGTCGATTACATCGACCCCAGTGCGTAACTAGTACTTTATTTATCGACCTCGAAAGGATGAAAGGCAAAGTCGACCACGGTGGAATTTGAACTCAGAACCTAACGGCAGACGAAATAACGCTAAGCATTTCGCCCGGCGCTAAAACGTTTCTGCCAGCTCGCCGACTTTTATGGAATGTATTCTTTTCTTTTCTATTCTAGGCACAACACCCGAAATTTTGGGGAAGGGGGCCAGTCGATTAGATCGATCCCAGTACGCAACTGGAACTTAATTTATCGACCCCGAAAGGATGAAAGGCGAAGTCGACCTCGGCGGAATTTGAACTCAGAACGTAAAGACAGACAAAATACGGCTAAGCATTTCTCCCGGCTTGCTAACGTTTCTGCCATCTCACCGACTTAATGTATGAATATGTATATATATACACACACTTATTTATATATATATATATATATATATATATATATATATATATATATATATATATATATATATGCACACACATATACTCGTCGGGGTGTCAGTGTATTGACAGGAACTTCGGGACTTTTACCTGGTGACTAAGGTTAATAATTCATGTACATAAGTTAAATCATAAATCTATGTAAATTACTGCAAGAACGATTTAATTTCATTGACTCCACTAGCACCACAGGGAAAGGCATTTATATTGAAATATCCCAAAATCCCAAATTCGTTGCATGACTTGCATCCAGATCTACTTTATAAATCTGCATAAAATTAACCTCTTCCTCTCGACCAGAGTCGCCGTCATATACACATACACGCCAAGTCCGAAAGTATCTCCAGTCGCGCTCAGCCAATAGAGTTATCGGTCCTGACATTGTCTCGTCCATTGCTTTTATATAACCAAACAACACCCCACCCAAACTCCTCACTCTCACTCCCACACTCTCTCCCTCTCTCTCTCTCTCTCCCTCCTCTGTCTGTTTCTGTGACTCTCTGTTTCTCTCTTTCCCTCTAGTGGTATGTTCCGTTATTTAGAAACACGATACTGCGTGTCCCATTCGCAAATTAGCAAACCCTCTCACCCTTTGAACTTCTGTCCAGTCCCGTTTTCTTCTAAAACCACAAAGGTGATTGATACGTCTGCAAACAGCAACCATCTGCAACATCTTGAATAACGCTCGTTCCTTAAGAACCATCAAGACGTCTTTTGTATCTGCTGGGAACCCAATTTAAAGTCTCATTGTAGGCTCTTACTCTAGAGAATATTGAGGCGAGCAATATGATTATCAGGATAATTAAAGCTTTCGAACATGTCTGGTATGGTGATCTTCTGTCGAAGCAGCAATTGTCTTCTCTTTTTGATAGGTGAAATCCCACCATATCCCACACTTTCTGAGTGTGCTTGTGATGTCCACTCCGATAAACACTTTATGAACTCAGCATTCATCTTTTGCACCACACTCGCCCTCTTTTACATCAAATATTTATTTGCTGTCGCCTCCTAAACATCCAGATGATGGCATTTAACTCCAACGCTCAAGAATCAGTCACATTATCATCTAAATATTCTCGTGCTAGATCTGCAGCAACTTTGCGAACAGAATCCTCATAAGAAACCTTCCAAATTGTGTTCTAAAAGACACAATTATTGCGCATGTTAAGAAAATATTAATGCCCCGTACATCTACTGCCGCGCCTAAATATAAACAGCACGTAATGAGAATCATCACAATTGCTCACAATGCTAGTTTACCCTGTCATTGAGTATCTTCCTTGACAAACCCACATTCTGAATATAGCATTGACTAGTGCTTCTAAAATTATCTGATATAGCCTACCGGCAGCTTTTTCCCCGATGTGGCAGGGAGCGGTAATATTTCTTAGTAATATTAATTTATAACGGAAACAATATACATAATGAATATAATAAAAGTGGACATTTTTTTTATCTTACATTTATTTTCTAAACAAATAATACAATATTACATAAGCATTTTATAAGCATTTTATAATGTTTCTTTCTTTTCAGGAAACTCGCCGGGAACCGCAGCTGATGGCTGGCGGACCGGCACCGATCCCTGACCACCACTGTGTGTGTGTGTGTGTGTGTGTGTGAAGGCCCATGGGTCAGGGGTTAGAGCGTCGAGCTTACGATCACGAAGTTGTGAGTTCGATTCCTGGGCTGCGTGTTGAGTTCTTAAGTAAGACACATTATTTCATGTTGATCCAGTTCACTCAGCTGTAGAAATCAGCTTCGATGTCACTGGTGTCAAGCTGTAATCGGCCTTTGCCTTTCTCTTGGATAACATCGGTGGCGTGCAGGGGGCAGGCTGGTATGCAAGGGTGACTGCTGGTCTTCTATAAAAACAACCCTACGTTGTGCGTTCGCCGGTGAGGCGACTTTCCACCCAGGTATGTACCCCGGAGAACCTCTCAGGTGCACCCATGGTAATTCGTGACTGATGGAATCGAGTTCATATATATATATATATATATATATATATATATATATATATATATATATATATATATATATATATATATGTAAGTGTGTGTATCTGTATTTGTGTGTTTACGTGTGTATATTATTAACTATGTTATAGAAAATATTATTTGTTTTATTAATAATTATGCAAGTGACTTCGAAGCTTCTTCAGAAGGTTACCCATCAGGAAGATATTGAAGTCAATGCTAATAAAATTATTAATATATTCATATATACATAAATATGTGTATGTTAGCTCATATTTATATATAAATTGATATGTGTTTGTGTGTATGGATGTGTGTGTGCGTGTGCGTATCAGTGTGTTTGGGTGGGTGTGTGTGTGTGTGTGTGTGAGTGTGTGCGCGAGAGAGTGTGTGTGTGCGTGTGTGTGTGTGAGTGTGTGTGTGTGTGTGTGTGCATGCCTTTGTGTTCTAGTTGCTTTACAGAGCCAATGAATCAAACGATGTATATTTTGTTTTTGTCTTTTTTTTTCTCATTAAATGACAGCTAAGAAAGTGAAAATTGTTTACTTCCATCTTTAACAGACATATAATTGCACTTCGGTCATATATCTTCTAACTATATTTTTTTTACTGAAATAGTTTTTTTTTTTTTTGTCTTTTTCTGTATTTCTTTCGTTTATTCATTTATTTGTGTATTTATTTCACTGGAAACCTCGTATTTATGAGAAATAAGTCAAAGATCTGGTCTGCTTAGTTATCTGACTAATATCTAAACTGACTAAAAATACTACGTTTTCTTTTCTCTGTTAAAGATTCTCCATCTTGAACGTATATATTTGAGGATTTTTTTAATATTTCTATCCGTTCGTATGTGGTAGCAGACAATATCAAACTGAGAGAAGTAAGGAGAAATTTTGCTTCTCAACAAGGCACTACATATATATGTATGTATGTATGTATGTATATATGTACGTATGTATGTATGTGCGTTTATGTATGAATTTATGTATGAATGTATGTATGTATGTATGTATGTATGTATGTATGTATGTATTGATGGATGGATGGATGTATGTATGTGTGTATGTGTGTTTATGTATGTATGTATGCATGTATGTATGTATGAATTTATGTATGTATGTATGTATGAAGTATGTATGTGTGTGTGTGTGTGTGTGTGTGTGTATTATCTTCTGTTTTTAGTTATTTGAATTCTTTCACTGAGGAAGGCTTTGATTTCTACCAAAACTACACAGTTCCATCATTGATAAGTAGATAGCTGTTATGTCCCATGCTACTGCTATCTACCACCTTCGGATGATCTCTACTCAACTGCTACCACGACACAATAATAACAAAAGCAATGTAACTTCAGGAAAATTTGAGATATATTTACTGTTCCACTTACAGGTTCTAATATGCGAGTTATTTGTGTGATTTCTTTTTCTTAAAACCCTAGCTTATCCAGACGGTCATTTAGGCCTTCACTCATAAAACCAAATGCAACAATTATCATTGGTATAAATGTGGATTTATAATCTGGATATAAAGGCTGAAGATTTCGAAGCAGTTGTCCATTGTTATCCTCTTTCTCTTTGGTTTTCAAAAAGATATTCACGTCATCAGTACAGTCGACCTCTATAACGATACATGTTTGTCTCAGACAACAATAACCAGACATTTTCTTGGTCTTTCCCAGGCAACAATATTCAGCCCATTATATTTACTCTTGACAGATATTTTAATTCAAACGCTCCACAAGTACTCCTTGTATGTATGTATGTATGTATGTATGTATGTATGTATGTATGTATGTATGTATTTATGTATGTATGTTTGTATGTTTGTATGTTATCAATCAGTTTCATTTCTGTATTTCTTGTCCATAGGGAAAGAGCCAGACTCTAACATAGATTCAAGGCTCCTTCATTGGAAATTTAATCAACATCATCTAGGTATTTGTGCATATGTGTGTGTGTGTGTGTGTGTGTGTGTGTGTGTGTGTGTGTGTGTGTGTGTGTGCAGTATTTGGTGATAGTGTATGCGCAGATGTGTATGCTTGTTTTATGGATGCGTTTTTAGGTATACATTTTCATGTCTAGATGAATGCATATGTATTTATGTGCTAAATTTTTGGAAAGTTTTACATATCTTTACAGTTCCATGTATGCATGTATGTATGTATGTATGTATGTATGTATGTTTGTATGTATGTAAGTATGTATGTATATATGTATGTATGTCATTATTTAGCTTTATTACAAGATTTCTTACCAATAGAGCACGAGCCAATTTCTAACCAAGATCCAAGGCTCCTTCATTGTACGTATGTATACGTGAAGGTTTGTATGTTTTGTTTTATGCCTGTCTTCTCATACATATACTTACATATCTAGACATGCTCATTCATACTCAAATCATAAACCAATGGTACGTTTTTCAGCTTGTATGGATGTATAATATACAGATATGTATGTATGTATGTATGTATGTCTTGACAGCGTTCAGACATGGTTGTGCGGTTAAGAAGTTCGACTTTCAACTACGTCTCCGAGTTCGTTAACGTATTGAACAACCTCCGGGCTAGTTATTTCGCATAAGATGAGTAGAAAAAACGGGTGGTCACAGCTGGGGCATCTTTATTCATAGATATTTTCGATCAGTACTTGTGTCGTTGGCACTCCGTCTCTTACGACATCGAGGGTTCCAGTTGATCCGATCAACGGAACAGCCTGCTCGTGAAATTAACGTGCAAGTGGCTGAGCACTCCACAGACACGTGTACCCTTAACGTAGTTCTCGGGAATATTCAGCGTGACACAGTGTGACAAGGCTGACAGAAGCAGGAAGAAAGAGTGAGAGAAAGTTGTGGTGAAAGAGTACAGCAGGGTTCACCACCATCCCCTGCCGGAGCCTCGTGGAGCTTTAGGTGTTTTCGCTCAATAAACACTCACAATGCCCGGTCTGGGAATCGAAACCGCGATCCTATGACCGCGAGTCCGCTGCCCTAACCACTGGGCCATTGCGCCTCTACCGATCAGTACTACACCGGGGCTAAACAATAACGAGTCATAACTTTTCCTTACGAATTTAACCAGAATTGTGATTTGCTCACTGATAAGTATATTCATGGGATTTGTGATGTTTTAACCCTTAGTCATCGCTGGACCAGAAGACTTGTAATCAAAGACAATGAAACCTAAACAACCCGTCTTTGTCAATACACTATACTACGAAGAAATTACATCCGTTTCTTTTAATATGGACTTGAAAGCGACTTGGCTGCTGCTATTACCAGGTCGAAACGAGCACAGAGCTCTTCTCTCGTTGTCACCTACACATGAGCTATCAACAATGAGAAATCTTCCCTACTTGAAAATCAGATTTGTCTACACGGGTTTCTTAATCCATATGACCTACTCGTTCTCAGTCGCAGCAAATAATATCGAGGAAGTATCAGCTGACCTCCACAATAGTACATCATATATTGTTTGTTCCATCATTCATACAAAGCAATAATTACGGCTCTATTGTCTGTAAGAACCAGCTTGTTATTTCTAATGTGGATTTTTTCATTGGAATATTTTTGCTGTACGTATATATTTACATGTATATATTTACATACACACATATACACACACACAGATATAAATACATATTCATAGATTTATGTGTGTGTGTGTGTGTGTGTGTGTGTGTGTGTGTGTGTGCGCGCACGTTCATGCGTGTCTGTTGGTGGTAGTCTTTCTCTGTAAATTGCAAGTAATTTGCTTTCTGTATTCATATGCGTTATATATACTCTGCGCATATACTTATTGTCTGTGTATGTGTGCGTGTGTGCATGTGTGTACGTGTGTGTGCGTGTGCTTGTGTGTGTGTATGTGTGTGTGGGTTTGTGTGTGTGTGTGTGTGTGTGTGTTTGAGTAGATTTGCGTGTAGAAGGTGATAACGTAAAAGAAAGATAGCTTGAAAGAAAAGCGTGATCGTGCCTGCAATGCGTGTGCTTCGGATGTCTTGAATAATTTCGATAGAGAAATGGCCTTTGCTATAATAATCATTACAATAAAGACATCTTTTGTTGCATTCTAACGTCAAAAGCTGGACATATGCCAGTCAGTTTATTGTCAAAACCAGCCATATTATGAAACTGTATTCAACTCTGCGCTTTCATCATTGTATTAATCTTCATTGAATGGGAAATATATAGAACACTCTTTGTTTACCATTTCCCTGCTTCATAATCGCACTTATAATTCGACAGAGGTTTCTCAAGCGCATATCTCCACCCAATTTCTATAATATCGGTTTAATCGTATGATACTCTAAAACTAAACAAAAACATTTTTAAACACCTTGACCACCTGCAATCAGATGTAAACAGTTTATGATGTTGCTGCTGCTGCTGCTGCTGCTGCTGCTACCATCACTGCTACTTCTACTACTATTAGATTACTACTACTAAGATTACTACTACTATTACCGCCATCACCACTACTACCATTACTACATTGCTGCTGCCACCACCACCACTACTACTGCTGCTACTGGAAATAATAATAATGATAATAATAATGATAATAATAATAATAATAATAATAATAATAATAATAATAATAATAATAATAACAATGATAATAATAATGATGATGATGATAATAATAATGATAATAATAATAATAATAATAATAATAATAATAATAATAATAATAATGATGATAATAATAGTCCTTTCTACTATAGTCACAAGGCCTGAAATTTGGTTGAGGGGATAGTCGATTACATCGACCCCAGTGTTTCACTGGTACTTAATTTATCGACCCCGAAAGGATGAAAAGTAAAGCCGACCTCGGCAGAATTTGAACTCAGAATATAGTAACGCATTTCGCCGGGCGTGCTAACGATTCTGCCAGCTCGCCGAGTTAATAATAATAATAATTATTATTATTATTATTATTATTATTATTATTATTATAAGAAGAAGAAGAAGAAGAAGAAGAAGAAGAAGAAGAAGAAGAAGAAGAAGAAGAAGAAGAAGAAGGAGGAGAAGAAGAAGAAGAAGAAGAAGAAGAAGAAGAAGAACAACAACAACAACAACAACAACAGCAACAACAACAACAACAACAACAACTAATAATAATAATAATAATACTACAATAATACTACAACTACTACTATTATGATAGCACAGGAATCTGAGGCCCGACTACCACCCTTACCCCTGCTACTGTTGCTGTTGCTGCAACCACTGCTGCTACTACTACACATAAAAACAATAATACCAGCGATATTAGAGATGATAATAATAGTAATAATAATAATAATGAAAGGAAACGGGTGGAGTCTCTTTATGGGCTCATAATGATACATCTTGAGATGGTGTCACAATAAAAACACTGTTAACTGCATAACGTGATAATCGCTACCTCATATGAGTGACAATGAAAAAACACAATATTGTGAATAATGGTGGTAATGAAACTGAAGTCAATGATGGGGACAGTGTTACACCCGATAGGCTCAAAGATACTGGTCCGGCTTCAGCCTGTCGATATCCAGAAAGGGACCACCACACATGGCGTAGATGGAGCAAGCAAATTAATGCTGTGGTCATAGAGTGTTACTACCTGAGCAACCCGGTAGATGAAAATGGTGCTCAAATTAGGGGTTACCGATAACGTATGAATGATCATTGGAGGGAAAAGGGATTGTTTCAACTCACGGTTCAGAGACTATGGGATCAAGCTAGAGCAATAAGAAAAAAATGTTGGTTCACAGAAGTATAGCTCGAAGCTACCAAAAGACGGGTCATGGACAATAGCAGCAGAGATTACAATGAAAATACAGTTCTTACTAATAAGAGTAATCCGATAACACAAGAAAGAAGCAGTGGTAGCTTACTTGATGAGAGACATATAGATTATCTAAAAGCATATGATAAAACTAATAGTGACATGACAGATGAACACAAGGCAATCTACGACAGAATAAAAACTACACGGGAAAGATACCGACATTAAAAGGTTGATCGATGGAAATTGAACCAATAAACGAAAAATGTCAATGAAATTCTGAAATACATCAGAACAATATATATCATATATATATATATATATATATATATATGTGTGTGTGTGTGTGTGTGTGTATGTGTGTGTGTGCGTGTGTGTGTGTGTGTGTGTGTGTGTGTGTGTGTGTGTGTGTGTATAATGGGTCATCCCATAAATAATACGGATTTTTTATACTCCATTTGTTCTTCAAAATTAAGATAAACGAAGTTCGTTTTTCATCTAAAATATATTCTCTTTCATTTTCTACAATCTTGTAGACTAGCAAGGCCCCTCTTCCAAAATTCACTTGCCCGTGACGAGAAATACTGTTCCGATACTATTCTGACCTCCTCTACAGAATTCATATCTTTTCCGTCCGAATGATTTTGAAGATTGCGGAATAAATGTTAATGAGATAGGGCCATGTCCGGCGAATATAGTTGGTTGGGCATCATTTCCCGTTCAAACGTTTCCCGTCCAGCCCTTGGAATGTCATCCTTGCTGTATGTGCCTGAGCATTATCCTGATGGAAGAACACTTTTCGTTTTAAAACCAAACATGGTTGTTTTCCGATGGCTCGCAAGTGTTGATGAATGGTTGAATGATCAAATCTAAGCTTCTCTACTAGTTCCTGAACAGTTACAATGGGATTTTGTTCCACCAGGGTTTGCAAGATATCCTCGTCGAGCTCTACAGGACGAGGCTCGTCCTCTAGGCTGTAGTTTCCGGCTCGGAATTTCTAGAACCACCGTTGACACACAAATACATACAAATACATGCATGCCAGAAATATGTATGCATATATATTTATGTATGTAGATATACATGACAACACACCCCTTCAATCAGTCATTCACATACACACACGTAGATAAATGTATAGAAACGTACATACAAAAATACAGGTTTGTCTGTGACTGACTACAAATACATAGAGCTGAACACGGCGTGAAAAAGACAATAAATAAAGAGTTTTTACGGAAATTAACGAATTGTGCGAATTCAAGCAATATGCTCGTATTTCTTGGATGCCCCATGTTGAATTGCAAAATTTTAACGTGATATTTGTGTAATAAGGAAATCAAACCTGGAGAGCGTGTGTGTGTCTTCTGTGTTTGTGTGTGTGTGAGATATATATATATATATATATATATATATAGAGAGAGAGAGAGAGAGAGAGAGAGAGAGAAAACAGTGAGAGAGAGAGAGAGAGAAAGCAGTGAGAGGGAGAGAGAGAAAGAACATTGCAAACAATGAATGAGATTGACATGGAATGAAAAAATAAAAGCACGTTAGAAACTATCTTCTACCGAATATTTAAATTTGTGAACTTAGTAAATATTTCTTTCAGTAATTTATCGTAGTTGTTTACAAATAGCGAATTAAAACTTGAAATGAAAACATTAAAATTAGACAGGGAGAGATTTCGCCGTTTTTATATCAATAACGGAAGTTGACTTTGAGAAATCTTTTTAAAGAAGTGAATCTAATACGATACAAAATCAAGCAATATTTTTTTATTTTTAATAAAAAAAAAATCCAAATGAAGAGCCTTTAATTTGTCCAAAGAGTATCCTCTATCATGTATCACAAATATGGAAGCCATGTGGTTGAGAAGCAAGCTTCTTATCACATCGCTGTGCCTAAATACATAAAATTACTCAAGGACACAAACTTTCTTTTTTAGGCTGTATCTAAGGTTCTCAACGGATAACAGTTTTGTGGACGCAGGAATTAACTATTGAATGGACAGTTCGGTTTGTACTGAATTTGCTGATATTGTATGGTTGAAATGCATAATGAAACTCAGCTAGATTCGAACACAGGACTGAAAGAACACTGGCATAATTAGAATTCGTGTAAACCGAGGACGGTCCTTCAGTTTTCAGCCCACCACCAATAATATACAAAGAAAGTACCGCCCAAAAAGAATGCCGGCCTGCAAGGACAGCCCTCATGTCCTGTTTGGTATTCAAGAGATAAAGAAACAAAACTAAGCTACCATTAACAGATAAGTGTGGGCTGAAGTGTCTAAATTACGTTTCTAGGGCGGAGTTAGGATTTAGGGGCGTTATAGATGGTAGGGTTGACATGAAGGAAATCTATAGGACATCACTGATAAGCTATTCACAAATAGATAGACAGATAGATAGATAGATAGATAGATAGATAGATAGATAGATAGATAGAAGTAGATAAATATATAGATACAAACGTACATATACATATGTAACGGAGATAGTTAATAAAATTTGTAATTTAATATACATCTAAAGATTTCTACGCAAAATGCATGTGCAAATACAAATATTAGTATTAATAATATTAATTTATATTAATATTAATATTTCTATTTCTACATGTATTTTGCGTGTATATCCTAATGTGTGTGTAATAGATTACATCATTATGTGATGTGCATTATGCATTATACACAACAAATACTCACACACACACACACATACATGTATGCATATATGAACGTATGTGCATTTGTTCGTGATAACATCATCTGTACACCATTGATATCTGAAATATAATCATTTCGAGATATTATGTATTATGTACATATATGTGTACATAGATAGAATGTCATTGATATGAATCTTCGTGTATGTGATATGATTGATAAACAGTGCAAACTTATTGGACGGTAACAAGTTAGTAATATACTAGCATCAAAGTGAGACCTTGTGCCTCTTTAAGAAATCAATATACTAATATGAAATGAGTCCTGTCAAAATGAATAACTATTAATGGATCTCTGTCGTTTACGACGATGAATATTCAGTTGTTCAGTCATCTGATGTACCTATTCATTATATTGGTTTCAAATTTAGGCACAAAGCCAGCAATTTTAGGTGGGGAGGAGTAAGTCGATTACATCGACCCCAGTGTCCAACAGCTACTTATTTTTCATTAACTGTATATATCGTTTTGCACTGCTACATCATTTGGGGGATTAAAAATTAGTCAGCGTAATTGTTGTTGTTGAAGTTCAGAGAGTTAGAAACATAATCAGGTGAAAGGTACTTTTTTTTATAAAGAAATGTTTCCGCAACTTTGACCCGATTGTAACTGAGGGTGTTAACAAAATATCTGGATAATTTTTTGTGTTTAGTAATAAAAAATATTTTCTGTTGGATTACAAGTCAATTTTTTCTCACACTAAGATTTAATTTGATAATTATTAATTTTAAAAACACATTGTCTAAAGTAAGGCAATATGAGTAATGACTAATTATTATAATTTCTTCTCTTTAACAGCATGGGACGTAAATGTATCAGGAAGAGAACAACTCCAGCAGATTGTGAAGAAGTAAAAGAGATATTTTATTCTGAGTTTTGTTTTAGATTTAGTCGAGTTTCATTAATTTCATTTTATGGGTTATTTTTCCATGAACCACTTTCCTTTAACCCAAATATTTCTTACTATTTATTGCTTTTCTCAGGCGGCAAAAACGTTAGCACACCGGGCGAAATTTTTAGCGGTATTCGTCTGTATTTACGGTCTGAGTTCAAATTCCGCCGAGGTCGACCTTGCCTTTTGGGGGTCGATAAATTAAGTACCAGTTGCGTACTGGGTTCGATGTAATCGACTGGCTCACACACCAAAAACTTTGGGCCTTGTGCCTAGAGTAGAACAGAATATTTGTTACTTTTCTGATCTTTCTGAGGTCTAAAGATGGAAATTTATGTTTGAGTCTTTTTATTTTATTTTCAAATATAATTCTGGAGAACTGAAGAAGCAAATTTACCTTACTCATTCACCGCAACTAAATCTATCTCTTGCATGCTCAAAGAGAACAGAGATAATATTTTAAAATAGTGTTCTGACTAGCAACTTCCGAGCCACCACCACCAAAAATAAATAAAATCAGGCCTTGTGTCTGTAGGAGAAAGGATTATTATTGTTGCTGTTGTTAAGTTAGTGAGCAGGCAGAATCGTTAGTATGCCGGAGAAAATGCTTAGCAGGTTTCTTCTGGCTTTATGTTCTGAGTTCAAATTCCACTGAGGTCGACATTGTCTTTCATCCATTTGGGTCGACAAAATAATGCCAGTCAAGTATTGGGGTCGCACTGTACCTATAATAAGAACGATTATTATTGTGGTATTTGTTATTACTGATGTTGTCTCTCGTTTAAGCATTAGGCCTTAAATTGAAAAAGAAAGTTATAAGATTACACCAACCACGGGACTTGACTGGTACATTATTTCACAAAGCCCGGGGGAGCGAAAAGCTAAGTTGAACTCAACTCAGAAAGTAAAGGGACGTAACTGTATATTGCAAAGTATACTCTTGTGACATTCTTCAAGGTAATTTAAATATACAACTGTGAAGAAATGGGAGCGAAACACAGGAAGGGGTTTCAAAAGGAAATGGAAAGGGACAAAATTAAATATACTCCTGAGACATCAATCTGTAACAAAAATTAATATCTGAATCAAGTAAACATAGGAATAATTACGTAATATGTTTTCAAAATCATGACTCAAATATATCTAAATGCATGTGGGACGGCATTAGCTGGATATGTGTCTCCAAGTATATCAGAATAGTATATATATATATATATATATATGTGTGTGTGTGTGTGTGTGTGTGTATAACCTTCATATGCGTGTTAAAATGTGTGTAAGTGATCGTATGTATACACATATATATTAAATAACAAAAACAAATATACATGCGTGTGTGTGTGTGTGTGTGTGTGTGTGTGTGTGTGTGTGTGTGTGTTTGAGCTTCCTGTTCATCCTGATGAGAGGGTCATTGCCGAGATGTACTTTAACTGTAATCGAACCACGGTAATGAACTCCCGAAATTGCCTTAGGTGTGTTTCAATTGATTTTGTGGAACCCGTTTTGCTCCTGGACTCCAACCTACCATGGTTTTATGAAATGAACATTTTTCACGTACTCTTTTGTTTGAGGGGAGTAAGAAAATTTTTTTAGTCGATTGATATTTTATTTTATTTTATTTAGATGTTTACGCTTTAGAATTTTTAGTCGATTGTATTTACCTTTTAGATAGGCCGTTCTATATATCAGGATTTTTATTCTTTGTTTTTGTTTTTGTATATGTATACGTTATATGTTTAAGAACCATGGTGATATTTATATATGATCAAATGTTTGGAGGTATGGCGTTATATATAAAGTCGTTGACTCGAATTTGTTGTTTGTTCTATGATCATTGTTTCTTTATTTCTCTCTGAATTACATTTGAGCACTTTCTTTTTTGCAGTCCTATAAAACCTTTTGTTTCCATAAAAAGGGACAAGAATTATTTCTTGTTGTGTGTGTGTATATATATATATATATATATATATATATATATATATATACATGCGGGTGTATGCATGAATTGCAAAAACTAACATACAGACAATTATTGACACCTACAGTATGTGTGTGTATGTGTATTCATATAAACAGTATGTATATGCATATACACATGAACATATACATTTATGCACACACGATTTTAAGCATACGCACACATGCATGTGTATATATAAGTATACACACATGTACATCTACGTATATATATTGTTATATATGTTTGTTTATATGTATAAATATATATATATACATTTATGTGTATACATATATGTACACACTTACACACATGTATATATATACACATACAAAATTTGCATGTATACTTATATGTATGTATGCATATATGTATAATATATATTTGGTCATCCCATAAATAATGCGCTTTCTTATTTCAGTTGCATGGACTAAAAGCGGGAGGGGGACAGGATAGACTACCTGTATGAACTTGCTATATGAGCAGGTGGTAATTTTACCTTGTCCTTATTCTTAGTGCAAAGTTTGAAGAGTGCAGTTCGATTTTAACAGTAATTTTTCAAAGCAATAATGAAAGTGACAAAGGAACATATTCGGTATATTTTGCTTTATGAGTTCAATTAACGGCAACAACGCATCGGAAAGTGCGAGGAATATTAAGACAGTAAATGAAGATTGGACAATAAGCGTAAGCCAGTGTCAACGGTGGTTCCAGAAATTCCGAGCCGGAAACTATAGCCTGGAAGACGAGCCTCGTCCTGGAAGATCTGTAGAGCTCCACGAGGACATCTTGCAAAGCCTGGTGGAACAAAATCCTATCGTAGCAGTTGTGGAACTAGTAGAAAAGCTTGGATTTGGTCATTCAATCATTCATCGACAGCTGCGTGCCGTCGGAAAAGTCAGCAAATTGGGTCAATGGGTTCCTCACAAACTCTTCGCGTTTAATCGCGCGCAGGGAGAGAATGTATGCTATTCGTTGCTGTCACGTCTCACGAATGAATCTTTACTGGACAGAATAGTGACTGGTGACGAGAAATGGGTTCTCTATAAAAGTATCAAGCACCGAAAACAGTGGGTAGTGAAAGGAGAAACAGGGACACCCCAGACTAAAGATGTTCTTGACAGAGGTAAGGTGATGTTATCTGTTTGGTGAGATATAGAAGGTTTAGTCCACTTTTTAATCCAACCCAAACGATAACAAAGGAGATCTACTGCGAGTAACCTGAGCGGCGTAAGTCGGCGCTAGAAGGAAAACGACCATCTTTGGTTTCAAAATGAAAGGTGTTTACCTCTCAGGATAATGCTCGACCACATACTGTGAGGGTAAAATTCTAAAGACTGGAGCTGCTTGAATGGGAAATGATACCCCACCCACCATATTCGCCGGACATTGCCCCATTTCATTATCATGTATTCCGCAGTCTTCAATATCATTTGGACAGAAAAAATATGAATTCTGTAGACGAGATCAGAAGAAGTACTGGAAGAGTATTTTTCGTCACGGACAAGTATATTTTGGAAGAGGGGCTTTGCACGTCTACTATATAGATGGAAGAGCATTGTAGAAAATGAAGAAGAGTATATTACCAAATAAAAAAGAACTTTGTTTATCTTAATTTTGAAAAATAAAAGTATAAAAAAACGCATTATTTATGGGAAGATCCAACAGATAGATAGAGAGAGAGACAGAGAGACAGACAGGTAGACAGGTAGACAGACAGACAGACAGACAGACAGACAAGTAGGCAGACAGACAGACAGACAGACAGTGAGAGAGAAAGACCATATGAGTATATATGTGTGTATGCGTGTACGTGTGAGTAATAGAAAATTGTTTACAACGTATATTTAAATAGCTTTCGTAATGAGGAGAGGAAATTTCATACATAGAAAAATGCTTCTGCTATCTGAGTTTATAATAATATAGTTTATTTTCGAATTCCTATGAGATAACTTGGCTTGTTCAGGTATGAAATTTTTCAACCATGTTATAAGACGTCGGCACGTATACAATTCACACACGTACGCACCCGAACAAGTAGACACTTCACAAAAATACATACAGAAATATAAAACACGGACGAAGAGAAATATCAATGCATAAACATAAGTTATATTCATACACACATACCTACAAATATCCACACACAGACATATATGTATACATATGTTTACATATGTGTGTTTATGTGTTTGTGTTAGTTTGTATGTGCATATTGATATTTATATACACGCACAACACAAATAAATATGCATGTATGTGTGTGTGAGAGAGTTTTACTATAAGACGCAGACTGTCCTCTCACTAAAATATCTACAATACATTTGTAGAGTAAACTTTCTTCGTAACCATATGAAAGAATGCCCAATAGAGATTACATAGTTCTTGAGAAAGAAGAAACATAAGCATAAGTGTGTATACATACATATATACATATACATATATATATATATATATATATATATATATATATATATATATATATATATATATAAGTTTATATATACATATATATGTGTGTGTGTTTGTGTGTGTTTGTGTGTGTTTGTGTGTGTGTGTGTGAGAGAGAGACTGTGTTGGCCCCACTCGCACCACCATCGCTTGAAAACCGATGTTGGTGTGTTTACGTCCCCGTAAACTAGCGGTTCGGCAAAGAGTCCAATAGAATAAGTGCCGGGCTTGCAAAAGAATATATCTGTATGTTTGTGTGACTGTATATGCATCTGTGTATTATGTATGTATGTATGTATGTATGTATGTATGTATGTATGCATGTATGTATGCATGCATGTATGTATGTATTTTTGTATATATGTATGTATGTATGTATATGTATATATACGAAGTTATGTAAATGAGAAATTACGTAATCCACGGAATTAGTTTGCAACTGTATCTGCCAAAAGTTACAGTGCAAAGTACTGAGCACTTGTTCCGAAGAAGTTATAAGTTGATGCAGAAGCACTCAGCTCTGTGCACATTACATTTAATTGTAGAAATAGATGAAAGCTAATGATGTTGATTACGTAAATCCCTCATCATTTCTTTAATTTGATATTAATTTTTTTGTCTTTATCCCGAAAAAGATGTATATTGTTCTAACACAAAATTATTTACATCGCTATGCTCAAACACTATCTTAACACACACAAAGACACACATACACAGATGGACAAACAGGTAGACAGATAGATAGATAGATAGATAGATAGATAGATAGATAGATAGATAGATAGATAGATAGATAGATAGATAGATAATTCCAATAAATAAAGAGAATTATACATCTTTTCAGATTTTTGAGATTGTTTAGAACGAATAGTCCTATATTGTTCCTTCCCTTCGATGCAGTTCGCCATAACTTGGATTACACAAGAGTGCTCAAACGGTACCTGCCTGAATATATTGTATATTATTCGTATCTGTTCAATATATACACTGGACAAAATAAGTTTTAGACCGATGTCGACAGTTCTATGCCTTCATTAATATATTTTTAACAAAACTGTATAAAATTGTTACTTTTTACAGTTTATGTAGAATTTTTTCCTCTTTTGAATAATATAGGAGTTATATATCTTTCTCCAATTCGAATAATTTTAATGCGCAATTAATTCAAATCATTAGAAATTGTCAGTATAATAAGTTTAAGACCATATCAAGATTATGTTAATTAATAAACCAAATGGGTGGTCATATGACTGGTCGTACTGCACTGTTTTGTTTAATAATCGAGCATTGTTACACATTAATTCGCCATGGGAAAGTATCGTAGTATCAGCCCAGTTATTAGATCAAAGATCATGTTGCTTCATCAGCAAAATGTGTCTATCGTGAACATTAGCAAGCAATTAAGCTGCAACAAAACTGTTCAAGCATGGAAGCTTTACCAAGTCACTGGCCAATAGATCGGCAAAGAACGGGCGCCCCAAGAAAAACAACAGTACAGATGGATCGGAGAATTCATTGGTTCTCTGATGATAACAGAATGCTAACAGCAGTGGATCTTTACAAGCAATCATCTGATGAAACTGACATCAACTTTGCACAACAGACTGTCAGAAACCGCTTAAAAGAATTTGGACTGTTCGGTCGAATGGCTCGAAAGAAACCGATAATTTCTAAGACGTACCGGCGTAAGTGGATCAAGTTTGCTAAAAGCTATATTGAATGGACAGCTGAAGACTGGTGAAAAGATCTTTGGAGCGACGAATCCCGCTTCTGCGTCTTTGGATCAGACGGAAAGACTTACGTCAGACGCTGTCCAACCAAAAAATTCCGTCCTAGGTGTGTCAAGAAAGCGGCACAAGTGGGAGGTGGTGCGGTAATTGTGTGGGTCTCGTTCAGCAGCTTAAGTATTGGTCTACTTGTTAAGGTGGATGGCAGACTGAACAGTGTGAGCTATCTTAAATTATCGAAAGAAAATATGATACCATATTTAAATAATCAGATGCCACCGGCGTTTATTTTCCATCAGAAAAATTGCCCCGCTCATAAGGTTAGGTAAATTTTGCAATATTTTGAGTGCAAAAATATGGTGGTTATTGAACGGCCTCCGCAGAATCCGGATTTGAATCTGATAGAAAATTTATGGAATTATGTTTCTAAAAGTGGTCATGCTAAAAACCCAACAAATTTAACCCAATTATATAATTTTATTGAAGAAATACGGCAGAACATTCCAAGTGATTTTTGTATTCGTTTCGCGAACTCCATGTCCCACCGTTGTAAGGTCGTAATTGAAAATAATGGCTATGGAACTAGATACTAATAATAATTTTTTGTTCGTTAATCACTTGTGCCGTAAATTTTCAATTTAAACAAAATGATGATGGTACGGCCTTAAACTTATTTTGCCGACAATTTTTAATCATTTGAATTAATTGCGCATTAAAATTATTCAAATTGTAGGACGATATGTAACGCCTATATCATTCGAAAGAGAAAAAGATTCTACATAGACTGTAAGAAGTAAAATAATTTTATACAGTTTTCTTAAAAATAAATTAACGAAGGAATAGAACTGTCAGCAACGAATCGATCCCCATGATCGATTTGTTGCTGATAATAAACTCTTAACTTCATATATATATATATGTGTGTGTGTGTGTGTGTATAATAATTATATACATAATTATAACAATGGCTTGGCTTGCACTAGACGTCAAAAGACACTATTACTACCATAAATTCTCTAATTATATCGAATATTTCACTTTTCTACTCCCATAATTTAATAAAGAGTCTATTATTTTTTACACATCACCATTTTTCGTATTTTTCTAAGGGTATGTCTACATTATCATTATTTATATTAATTTATGACTAACTATATTTTTTAATAACTATCTATTTTTTTATATTTTTAACTGTAAAGGTACACTGTATTCTTCCTGTTTGTATGTTTTCATTTTGTTTTAAATATAATAAATGTCTTTGTGCATCCTTCCCTGACGATATTCTCACTTATTAAACAAATTGATTTAGTTAAATTAAATTCGGTTAACTTTTATGCTGCAAGTCATGAATTGAAACAATTGTAGCTTTGGTCTTCTCGACGTTAATAGACTTTTATTAATCTCATTTCCATCTTCTCTCTTGTTTCATATATATATACATATATAAATATATATATATATATATATATATATATATATATATATATATATATATATATATATATACATGACGGACTTCTAGCTTCCGTCTATCACATCCACTCACAAGGCTTTGGTCGGCCCAAGGAGCTATTATAGAAGATGCTCGCCCAAGGTACCACGTTGTAGAACTGAATCAGCAACGCCTACACACACATACACATACTCACAGACACACACGCACACTCACACACCCGTACACTCACATTCACACACATACACACACACTCCATGCACACACACACATATATATATGTATATATATATGTGTGTATGTTTATGTATGTGTTTGTATGTGTGTGTGTATGTATATACATATATATATATATTGCTTTAATTACTATTATACTTCGGTTGGAACTTACTATCTAGTAATTTGGGCACATTAGTAGGCCCCATGGCTACAGGAGGAGAAGCAAAATTCTAGACTGGAGCGTCTACAATGTAAAATTTAGTGGCGCTCTGTTGACTAAAAAGAAACAGCAAAAATATTATACTGTGTCTACAAGTCGAAATTAGATCAGTTTTATTCGTTATCAGTGTGAAGTGGTTTGTTTCAGTTTTTAGTTAAATATAAACTGCACTACTTCACTACTTTGAACAGTAAATATACACATAGCTTTGGCAAGTTAAACATGTGATGTTAATGACTCTTTCCTATCTTTTATTTACCAGATAAACAACTCTTAAGTTAAAAAAGATTGTATTATAAATCATTCTGCGCAGAAAATTAACAAAAATAAGTTTAAATAGAAAAACGTAGCTTTTGGAAACACAGAATGAAAAGTTTGCTATGTTATTGTTTACAACAGCATAGCAAATTGCAAGGAATCCTGTAGATAGTTGAAAATGTTTTGTTTAACTTGCAGTTCCCGGCTGAGCTTAGATTCATTTCGTCTGGACACTCTATAAATATAAGTATTCGATGAGTGCTTGAGCAACCCATTTCGGATGCACAAAAAAAATTATCACAAGCTTAGCTCAAAAGAACATATCAACAATAAGTATTTTAACTTCGATAATGATGTAAAGTAATGGTTTACAATTCTTGTCAACAGAGTGCTAGAACGTGTTGTGTGGTACAATAATTGTATAGAGGGAGTATTATGTGGGGAAAATCAAATCAAATATATCATCTTGTCAGACAATTCAGACTGTTTCATTCAATTACAATAATGATTTTACCCAATTTTATATGCTAGATAGCGGTACTTTTACAACTCCCTCTAGAATATAAACCTATGAGTAAATACATACACACACATATGTATATATCTATATATGCGTGCGTGTGTGTGCATGGATGTATATATATGTGTGTGTATATACATATATGTATGTATATTCCTGTATGTATCCATATGTGAATATAATATTAACAGGTGTACATAAACACATACATAGTGTACTGGCGTGTACGTGTGTTTGTGCGTGTTTGTGTGTGTGGTTGCGCTAACGATAGATTATTTATCGTTTGATTGATTGAAGTCAGACAGTGAACTGTATACATCTATTTATCTATCTCTCTAGCTCTCTATCTGCCTACCTTTTTCTCTTTTTCTTTCTTTCTCTCCATATATAATGTGATATAATGTGTATGTGCGTAAGTATTAAAGTCCGTCTGTGAGTGAGTCTATTAGGGATCGAACGAACTATCAGTTTGCAGTTAGACCGATAGGCAGTTAGGCTGACAGATAAGTTAGAGCGGAAGAGATTACTAGACAGACAAACAAATGAACGAACGGACAGACGGGTGAATGAATGGATGGAAGGATAAACGATAGATAGATAGATAGATAGATAGATAGATAGATAGATAGATAGATAGATAGATAGATAGATAGATAGGCAAGAATATAAAACTTGATGTTTTTATCAGCAGTTGATGGTAAGTTTAACATGACATATTCTATTATACGTCAGTCATTACATGTCACTTGTATTCAGAATATTTAAATATTACGGCTGTCCTTGCCAAAATAGATCAGGGAACTCTTTTTGATATTTAAGTGCTTAACCATTATTATCTAGTCTAGAGCAAACCAGAACCTCAGTTCAGCATGCTGTGCAAACAAAATACTAATTGATAGGACAGAATTATTACTGTTTGAAAACATATATGTATATATATATATATATATATATATATATATAAACAGGGTACGACAGAAGTAACGCCCTTTCGTATTTGAGTTTTCTAGATTCTAATTGAATTTATTCTTATTTCCTAAAACTTCTGCGATTGTTTTTCATTAGTTTATTATTTGTCTTCTTATGTGGGGAAAATCATTAATTCATTATTCTTATTACAGTTTATTATTAGTTTATTATTCGTTAATTTAATAAGTTTGTGTTCAATAAAATATTACTTAATAAACATTTATATATTATAAAAGTTACTAAACGCAAAAAGGGCGTTACTTCTGCCGCAGCCTGTAAATGTGTGTGTGTGTGTGTGTGTGTGTGTGTGTATGCGTGTGTGTGTGTGTGTGTGTGTGTGTGTGTGTGTGTACACTTTTGTCCTTGTATATATGTATATATTCATTTATTCATTTATCAAGTAGAGTTCAGCAACCGCCTAATATGTTAGCTGAGTACAAACCAACACTGCAACGGCAATGGAAGCAGTGGGTACAAACTCAGGTTCCTTCAGCGCATGATGCTATGCAACAGATCCGGCTATTTTCAGTGCGCCATGAATATATATATATATATATATATATATATATATATATATATATATATATATATATATATATATATATATATAATGTGTGTGTTTGTGTGTGTGCGTGTATGTATATTTGTCAGTGTATGGCCGTGCGGTAAAGAAGCTTTCTTCCCAATCACATGGTTAGGGGTTCAGTCCCACTGCGTGGCACCTTGGTCATGTGTCTTCTAGTATAACTTCGGGCAGACCAAAGCCTTGTGAATGGATTTTGAGAAGCGGAAACTGAAATAAGCCCGTCGTATATATATTTGTGTGTGTGTGCGTGTGTGTGTATGTGTGTGGGGGTTGCGCGCGTGTGTGTGTGTGTGCGTGCGTGTGCGTGTGTATGTGTGTGTGTGTGTGCGTGCGTGCGTGTGTGTGTGTGTTGGTGTATGTGTTTCTCCCACCCCCCATCACCGCTTGACAATTGGTGTTGGCATGTTTGCATTCTCGTAACTTAGCGGTTCAGCAAAAGTACCCGATAGAATAAGTATCAAGCTAAAAGAAATAAGTACTGTGGTTGATTCATTCGACTAACAATTCAAGACGGTGCCCTAGCATGGCCGCTATCTAATGACTGAAACAAATAAAACATAAAAGATTAAAGGCATACACACACATATACACACACACACACATACACATACACACGTACGGACACACACACACACACATACATACATATATATATATATATATATATATATATATACAGAGAAAGAAAGAGAGAGACATATTTTGTTAAGTATCGAGACAACAAAGAAACCTCGATGTATTTATTTGATTTGCTATAAATAACAGCCAAGTGTCCCTAAAATCACTTCTACCATTAAGAAAAGGGAGGTTGCCTTAAATAAGCTAGCCCTAGACGCACTGTCACAATTTAGTGATGGTCTAATCCCAGCTTTTGTGAATTTCGATATCTGGTCGACCAACGGTAGTATCATCAGATATGAAATCCACTGTGGATCATACTCGAGAAATAAAATTTTGCGTTTCTAGAATAGAATAAATATAAACAAGTAATTACGTAAGTGTGTGTTTGTGTGTGTGTTAGTGCACATGCATGCACACACACACACACACACACGCACACATACATTTCATACGTACTTAGTATGCTTTCGGCCAGAATTGGCCCAGATCACGACTAAACAACATCCCGTGGAGAAAAGATGTAATCCTGTTTGATGATACAGTCATACTTTGGTGCCTTAGCCCATTCGAATAAAGGGTTATCGTTTGCAGAGACATATCCTGCAGTAGAAGGTTTATCTGGAATTTGTTGGGGGATGTAGTGATCACTCGGATTCTAAGATTCGTCTTCAAGATCAAAAAATTGTACAGCTCGGGTTGTGGGCGAAGAATGCGACCAAATTTATGAGTACTATTCATATACTTTTTTACTTGTTTCAGTTATTTTACTGCGGCCATGCTGCAGCACCGCCTTTTAATCGAGCAAATCGGTCCCATGATTTATTCTTTGGAAGCCTAGTACTATCCTATCGGTCTTTTTTGCCGAACCGCTAAGTCACAGGGACGTAAATTGTTAACTATCCCACCAGTGAGGGATCGATGCTATTGTAGTGATCAATAGATATTCTCGTATCTTCCATCTTCCGTCTCACTCATTAATCAAATATCCAACGAACACTATGAAAGTGGACGTACTTTAGCTTTAGCATACGATTTAGTATCTAATATATTTATACATACATATACGGAACTCAGAAGCAGTATATGAGACACGAACTTTCTATAATGCATGCAGACGAGCATTGTAAATGACATTCAAACCAAGACCAACGACTTGACTACCAAAAACTAATGCACACACTTCACAATCTTTAAAAACACTATTAAGTTACTGCACCCTATTTCTATTATTATACAAAGTGTAGAGTTGGTAGGGACATTAAGGTATTGGCTATAATACTAACAGTATTTGATCTGACTCTCGTACTCTGAGTTCAAATCTTCCCTAGATCAGGTTCGCCGTTCCTTCTTTCTAGATCGATGAAACAGTTATCAATTCAGGGTTGTGGATTGACGGAGATGTTAAACGATCGAGCAAGAAACTTCGTGATTTCAGTTCCAGCTCTTTGCGTTCTCAGAGCAGCACTTGGAACGATAAAGATAGATAGATAGATAGATAGATAGATAGATAGATACATTTCTTTTATTAGCCACACAGGGCTCAACAAAGATGGGACGAATACAATGTAGAGCTTTTCTTTTTAGGAGGGGGAAGAAAAAGAAAAAAGATAGATAGATAGAGTGGTAGGTAAGTAGGTAAGTAGGTAGAAAATTCACTGTGAGGTTGGGGCAGAGAGGTAAAATATAATACCAAGAGAAGCAATATTTTATGAACCACAAAAACAGAGGGAGAGATAAAAGGAAAGGAGCGAAACGACCTCTTACATATTCAAAGTCTGTTAAAAACTTACCGAACAACTGATTGGCAGACAAGTGAACAATAACGGTAGCCAAGAGCAAAAGGAACGGTTAAGACAACACAATATATAAAACAAATAGATATATACACCTGACAGGAAGTATTTCAGACAGCTCTAAAGTTAATAATGGTCAAGGACATAGGAAAATGGTTATGAGTGGTTTGTGTAGTATGAACGACTCCATGTTTACAAAAGTCAGTGGCAGCTCTTTTTTCTCTTCAAGTAGATTATGAAATGGAGGAAGGATATGGAAAAAAGATGGCAGCCGTATACACGTTTATACTTGGACACATTTACAAACACTCACTCACAGTTATATACATATATATATATATATATATATATATATATATATATATATATATATATATGTGTGTGTGTGTGTGTGTGTGTATATATATACATACATACATGTGTGTGTGAAGCGTGAGAGAGAGACAGAGTGAGAGAAAGTAAGAGAGAGAGAAAGTAAGAGAGAGAGAGAGAGAGAGAGAGAGAGAGAGAGATGCAACGCACGGCTGTGTGGTTAAAAGGAATAGCCTTGCAAACACGTGGTTTCCGGTTCAGTCACAATGTGCGGCTCCGAACCGACTATTGAGTGAATACAGTCGCCAAAACTGTTTGGGGGCTTGTCGCACACGCACACACATACACACACATACACACACACACACACACACACACACACATATATATATATATATATATATATAATAACATAATAATATATAAATATATATATATATACAAACATGCATACATACAATATAGTGTTCAAATGTTCACGCTGCACATTATATATATATATATATATATATATATATATACGCATCTATATAAATATACATGTGTGTATATATAGGTACGTGTGTATGTATGTATGTATGTATGTATGTATGTCATTATTCAGTTTATTGCAAGATTTCTTGCCAATGGAGAAAGAACAGGTTTCTAACCTAGATCCAAGGCTCCTTCATTAGAATTTCATCAACAACAGGGTAATTTTGGTTGTTTGCATATATGTATGTATGTATGTATGTTTATCTGTGTGCAAATTTGCATGTTTTATGTGTGTACCCTCATGTATATAGTTGCATATCTAGACATGCTCATATATATTTAAATGATAAACTTCTGGAGAGTTTTACAGAATTTTATGATTCCAATGATGGATTCGATCTGTCGTCTTCGAATTCTAGTTTGAGAAGCCTAATTTCTCAAGATTGGTATTTAGGCATTGTATTATATATCCCAGGGCATTGTATTATATATCCCAGGGCCCCAATAATTACAGGTATAAACCTGAACTTGTAATTTGGATAGAGCAACTGCAGATTCCTCAATGGTTCAGCGTAGGTATTCTCTTTTTCACTGGTCTTCAGCATTATGTTAACATCCGCTGGGCAGCAAATTTCCACAACTATGCATACTTTCTCTTCTCTATCCAAAATCATTATATCAGGTGTGCTGTGCTTACATTTTATTGAAGTCTTCACTGGTACATTCCACCAGTATTCCTTTTTATTATGTGTGGCAATGGCTTCTACTATATTGTGGGTTCTTATTTCTTTGTCCTCGTCCTTCCGACGGATTTCATTATACAGTTTCCAGCTACAGCGTCATGTCTCATCGGTAGTTAATACCGGACAAGTGTTTATGATGTGGGTGATATCTTCAGTGTGAACTCCACAAAGTCTGCATCGGTTGTTACATTTATGGCTTTTCCTGCATCTCTATCCCTTTTGTGCACCAGGTACTTGGTTGATATCTTTTGTTCCTGGATTGCAAACGCATACCCTTCAAAGTGAGGGGTAGTGTCCGTCTATTGGTCCATGATAAACTGCTTTGATGATCGATGTCACTGTCATCACGGAGCTTTCTACTAACATATCTATGCATAGTCTTCTGCTCATAAAGGCTCATCCTTTCATCTGAGTCGTGTGACTTCTTTGGGCATGTATTCTAGGTTATCAGACACAGTGTGTTGCTAAAGCAGCTGCCTTCCAAGTCTTATGATGTTATCAGCCTCATGTATGCAAACTTGGTCAAGGAATACACTTCGACACTCGGTGACTAAAAGATGTTGCCGAAATGATATGATACAACATTCAAAGGCATTTTGGATCGATGTTAAGCCTCTGCCGCCTTGTTTTCATTTTAGGTAGTGGGAATTATGTGTGCTTGTTAGTATCTTTCGGGTTTTCACATCAATGGTTCGGCTCTCATCCAGGGTTCAATCAAGCAGTCCAAATGCTGGTATGGATACTGGCATTGCAAACACATTGTAGGCCAAATTTTCTTTATTCGGCTGTAATATTCTTTAGTGACTCGTGTTTTGTTAGAGGTGCCATTGTAAAATATATTTTCATCCACCCCTAGACATCTGTAACATTCCCCGTCAGATAAAGGGAAAAAGTCAAATCATTGATGGAGATGTTACTAGTCTGGTTTATAGATTTACTCTCATGTCTCTGTATACTGCTGCCTGGTTGCTGTTTTTTTTTTTTTTTGTTTATTGTTCTTCTCTCGGTTATTCTCTTCTGATGTCAGAGATTTTCACTTACAGCTTTTAGCTCCAACTTGAGGGTAATTAGTTTGCAAGTGAGTGTCCTCTTTTTGCGGTCTCCAAACATCATTTCTATCTCATCTTTTACTTTCTGTTCGTGTGACGTATAGTAATTTGCTTGTTTGCATGCAATAAGCATCATTACATGACTGATGGTCTTCCGTAAACCATTTATCTTTTTCTTTGTCTTCAAAACACAAGATGGTACTTTCTTTGTTATTTCGGGTTTTGTTTACTTTCTGAATGTCATTCATATACCGTTTTACAGTTGTAGCCAAGGCATATAGAGAGGCGTTACTCTGCTAGTATGTGGGTTCATCACACTGTTGTAAATACTCATCACCAATTTCATTAACAGCTTTTAATACCGTATCTGGTGGGGTTTTTTACTTACTTTGGTAGAGAACAACCATCTCCTCGAGAGAGCCCTTCAAAACCAAAGTTATTTTTTTCTCGGAAAATTTCAGTAAGGGCATATAATCCTGACTTCCACTACTACAGTTATCGTTGCGGTTGTGCCTGCTATGTATGTGTGTATATATACTTATGAAGTTGTATGTATGTATGTATGTGTGTATGTATGTATGTATGTGTGTATGTATGTATGTATGTATGTATGTATACTTACGAAGTTGAAATAAACAGTTTAGAAATTCGTGCTCGAACCTGCCACGACGCACATAGAATGAGTTAGTACATTATCAAATATAGGGAATAGAGTACGAAGATGTGTCTAAAACCGAAAAACAGTGGAAGTGGGCAAGATTCATATACTGAAGCTGCTGAATAACGGTAAAAAAAAAACATTTTTGTTCTTATATAAAAAAAAAAAAACATCATATACTCTAAGTACTGCTAAAGCATTTTAATCTAAATGGAAGAAAACTTTAGAGAAAGACGTTGGTTATACAAGCAAAAGAAAAAATTAAATTTGAATTAAGGCACTTTTTATTGAGTTAAGGAACTAAAGAATCCGAAATCAATCTAAAAACACGTTTTAAGCATTATAGTATACGCATAATTAAATAAGATGCTTTGTTTTAGCTGAAGTAGTTTGTGGACTGTAGCAGCACTGGGAACAGTAGACTGTATAATTAAATATTACGATAAATAAAAGCACAAAAAAGGAAGATTTATTGATAAATCTCCGCAAAACAAGGAACTGTTATAAACTGGTATTACCTTCCGGAATGTTTTTCAGAGGAACAAAGACACAAAACTGCATCGTTGGAATGTAGATAACAAAAACAGTGTCGCATTTTTAACTTGACAAAAGTATTGCATATTTTTACTGTTGCACTTACTGATTGTATATGTAATCCACGAATTAGTTGATTTCTTTTTCTGAAAATCTTAGTTTATCCATATTATCATTTAGACATTTACTCACAAACCCAAGTGCAGTAATTGTTATAGTTATAAACATGAATTTATAATCTGGATATAGGAGCTGGATATTACGGAACCTTTGTTCATAGTATTTCTATATTTTCAAAATGATATTCACATCAGTTGGATAGCTGACCTTTATGATAGTATTTTTCTTATCTGTCCGAAACAACTCTTGATATATATTTTGTTGGAAATGTTCTACCAGTATTCTTTCAGATGATGCATGTGCACGTTTCCATTAACAACGGGGTTCTCTATATATATTCCAGGACAGTCTTTTTTCTCCGAATGGCATTATATTGAGATTTTCGTCCGAATGGCATTATATTGAGATTTTCTGTCTTCCACAGAAATATATCATAATCTACATTGTTCGTTATGTATACATGTAAGCATTTATATATATATATGTGTGTGTGTGTGTGTGTGTGTGTGTGTGTGTGTGTGAACGTGTGTAAATATGTGTGTATGTATATGTATGTGTATCGATACACCTACATTCAATTATACATATCGATCGTATTTGTAAATACCTGTGTATGAGGCGCTGTAGATAATATATTTAATGGAGTTGCACTTTCAAATTTCATGTAAAAAAAAATCAACACAGTTGGTTATATTTCCAGAGGTGAAAATGTATAAAAACACGTATCTCTTAAAGTAATATTAGTTATTACACAACGTCAAATTGATAACGCTCTTCGTAATTTACGATTTATTGTTATACATAAATAGGTAAAAGTTATTATTATGGAATTACATAGTTAAGCACATCACTCGTAAAAAATACGATATCATTTTGAAGAAGAAAATTAAAACTTGTAAGATTTCTTCTGGAAATGGATTAAAGCGAAGTGGAATTGGTTGCAAATTAGGATGAGTGGATAAGAACTATTATAGTAAGTCTGGTAGACAACCAAAAACATATATAAAAAGCCATCGAATATTCTGTTATAATTCGTAGGTACGAAACTAAACGATCGGTTAATTTAGAAATAGTCAAAAACCAGTTGAGGAAAAATTATTTTCACTTATATTTTATTTAATCAAGCTAAATCACTAGAATGAAGGTTGATAAGGAATTTTTCGGGAAGCAACGTTCGTGATTAAATTACTATAATGACTTGAGGTAGAGAAAACTATTTAAACATATAAGCTGTAAAATATATAAGATGTCGAAGTGGAACTTTATTACAATAAAAATGTCTTCATTGTTTGCTATTATATACAGAGATTATCTGAAGATATTTTTAGAAAGTAAAAACGTTGTAATGATTAAGAAAATTATAGTGTGAGATACTATCTTTTGCATTGTGACACTAAATTTTATATTGAAATGCTTTATTAAGAAAGTACTAATATACTAGAAAGAATAGTTTTGTGTTTTGATTAAAGTAATACAAATTAGAGATATACTGCATTTGAAATATTGCAGCAGAAATGTTTGTTAGTGAACAGGTCATAGTTTCGCTGACGAAAATTTTGACTCAATATTACAAATAAATGTTTCAGTGAAGTTGACAGTCTTCATGTGTTGCTGAATGACTAACATGTGTCCTCCATGCTGCAATCGCTCTGATACTTTAAACAGCTAAATAGCTTATTTTTACAAGACGTGACTAATACTATTTGTCAGATAGTTAATTAGTTTTGAGAATAGAGTTCACATTTAGACATTCGAGATTAACAGGGTTTTTCTCGTTTATGTTGTGTTCTGCAAGAGATAAAAATTTTTGAATTGACATTAACTGACATCAAATATCACAAAGGTCCCCAAAATGAGGTACTGTTTTATTTTCTTTTTAGGCTTCTAAATATGTGTATATGTTGATAAAAATGTTCTTGAACAAGTCGGTTAAACCAATACATGATAATTATTAAACTAACTCATATCTATATATGTGTGTGTGTGTGTGTGTGTGTGTGTGTGTGTATGTGTGTGTATGTGTGTATGTGTGTGCGTATGTGTGTGTGTGTGTGTGTGTGTGTGTGTGTGTGTGTGTGTGTGTGTGTGTGTGTGTGTGCATGTATGCACGCATGCATATATATACAGGTTGAATAACTTATGATAACTGTGGTTTGGAGGGAAGTGCTAAACTTCTTCAACTGCTATTTTTTATAGCCAACACTGTAAACTGCAGGCTGTCACATACTATATATCCCACTCTATATATCTATGTTTCGTACTGGTAAGTTTAAATCTTAATCTAGATAATATTTTACCCTTTCCCTCTATTACAATTTGCCTTAAATGTTTCGTTGTAATACTTCCTTTACTTCAAAAGTTATCTTCAACAATATTATAGAGGCTGGAGAATTGTAAATATATTAATGCTTTTTTACTTTTAGAACACATATTTTGATTTATCTGTGTAGTGTCGCAATAAGGAAACGCACAGAATCTGTCAGAATCTATAGGAGATTTGTTGGCTAAAGTTACCTAATAATAATAAAAAATCTGTTGTCTTGATATAACCGCCGGACCAAAGACAGATGGGAACATTTGTGAGACATTTAACGTATACAATCCATTAACATTTCTGATATCAGCGGATTCTTTTAACTCAATACTAACGTCTAATAACACAGTATTTTATTTCTTCATCCACTTAGAGTTGTCATAGAAGTGACAAGATCTTGTAGCTGTAATATAATGTCGTTTTCTGTATTATTAATAAAGGTAGCAGATTTAACTTAAGTTCAGCTGTAAGGATACGTTCTGTCAACATAGGACAGTAATCTTTCTCGTCAAATTAGAAAACATGACATTTTTTATCAAGGACAGTATCACACCACGCAGTTTCCAAATTTGAATTATTCTAATGAGGAAAGTGTAATTTAAGCTACATTTTACGGTTGTTAAAATTTATTATGTTCATGATAATGAAGGTGGTGAACTGGCAGAATCTTTATCAACCTGGACGAAATGTTTAGCGGTATTTTGCCCATTGCTACGTTCTGGGTTAAAATTCCACCGAGGTTGACTGTGCCTTTCACTTTTTCCGGGTCGATAAACTGAGTACCAGTGAAACACTGGAGTCGATGTAATCGACTAGTCCCCCTCTCCACAAATTGCAGGCCTTGTGCCTGTAATAGAAAAGATTATGCTCATGACTGGACATTTGAATCTCTTTTGAAAGGAGAAGGTAGTTTGTAGATTAACGTTATGACCTTTAAAAGTAAATTATGATTCCTATGTTATCGATCTCCCATCCCACTTTGCTATAAATATATAATCCTTTGTAAGACGGTATGATGGCAGAATCGTTAGCACACCGGACAAAAGCCTAGCGGCATTTCGTCAGTTTTTGCATTCTGAGTTCAAATTCCTCCGAGGTTGACTTTGCCTTTCTTCCTTTCATATCGATAAAAAAGTACCATTTGAAAACGGGGTTCGATGTGATCGACTTATCCTCTCCCTCGGTATTACTGGCCTTGTGCCAAAATCTGAAACCAGTATATTTAGTTCTTTATAATTTGGCAGTAGAATTTGTACCATTTATTACGTTTTAGATTTATTTATAAAGATTAGTGATAGAATTAGATAGACACTGGTAGTCGATTATCTCATAAGTCTTTTGTCTTATTGGAATTGATAAAAATGCTATTGTTTCTTTTTTTTTTTTTTTTAATCAGATACCGAATTTCTCTTCGAAAGGGATTTACGTTTCTTCTGAATTTGATATTCTTGATTATAAGAAATAGATCATCTTTTACTAAATTATTAGGACGAAGACATATACTGACTTGAACCGTAATTGATTTTCGCTGTATCGGAAATCTTTTGTTCATTTTTCGGTTTTTCTTCGTTTCTTCTTTTTTTTTTTTTCGTTCAAAAAATGTATTGTCTGCATCATCACAGTCTTTAGTTTTCTGTAGTTAATATTTCAGATAATTCATCTTTTTAAAAGCAGGAACTTTTTTGTTACATTTTAAGGTACTTAGTTTTATATTCAGAATGGTTCTGCCATAAAATAGAACCTATGTTTATACAACTTATGTTTCTAAAAGCAAACAAAAAAATAACTGAATAAAATTATATACATGATACACAGATACTTATCTATATTTTAAAACGATGGAACCTGAATTTGGCTCCACTCGCTGTGTTAGAAGAATACTCTTTTACTCTTTTACTTGTTTCAGTCATTTGACTGCAGCCATGCTGGAGCACCGCCTTTAGTCGAGCAAATCGACCCCAGGACTTATTCTTTGTAAGCTTAGTACTTATTTTATAGGTCTATTTTGCCGAACCGCTAAGTTAAGGGGACGTAAACACACCACCTTCGGTTGTCAAGCGATGTTGGTGGGACAAACACAGACGCACAAACATATACACACACTATATATATATATATATATATACACAAAAGAATACGTACTCTGAACTATTGAGAAATCTTCAGTTACCCAATCCAGGTTACAAGTTCAGGTTTCTATCTGTAATTATTGAGGCACTGGTATACGTAAATATCAATCTTGAGAAATTAGGATTCTCAAAACCAGAAATGATTCGAAGACTACAGATCCAATCCATCACTGGAGCTATAATAATCTGTAATACTCTCCAGGAGTTTATCATTTAAGTATATATAAACATGTTTAGGTATGCAAGTACATGCAAGAGAATACATACATTAAATAAAACATACAAATCTGCACGTATACATACATACATACATACATACCTTCTTGTTGATATTGAAATTTCAATGAAGGATCCATCGGTCTAGTTTAGAAACCGGTTCTTTCTCTATTGGCAAGAAATTTTGAATTAAACTGAATAATGACATACATACATACATACATACATACATACATACATACATACATGCATGCATGCATGCGTGTATGTATGCATCCTACTTAAAATTATTTTAATATTTTTGAGTTTTTACATCTCCTTTCAACACATTTTCACTGCTTTCCAAAAGAAATATACTTGGATTTATACACACTTTTCTCACTCAACACATGTTGTAATGCATTACAATCTTTGAAATGTTTCTTTTTTTATCTATCTTTTCGTAGAATTTTGTATAGATTTCATATTTTATATTACTTTTGAATGTCGCGTTTCATTTTACCTTTTGTTGTTTTCATCTATAAACAAAAACGCTCATCAATAAACGTTCAGATCTATATAATAATACATTTAGTATGTTTAGAATATCTGTTTAGATAGCTTTATAACTCTTAGTATTTTCGTCTGAATGAATAAAATAGACATAATTAAGAGTTAGACATATTTTTATTTAACCCTCACTCCTTTTCAAAGATTTTTGTGTTTAACTTACACAAGTATTTTTCAATTAAGAATAAAGTAAGTAATTTTGCTTTTATAACAAACAAAATATGCTCGATTACTGTACGTTTTTTCTCATTTTTTTTTCTTTTTCTATTGCTGAAGCCTTGTGATATTTTCCAGTATCTAGCATATAAAGTACTTCTTTTATTGAAATACTTATAGTCTTCGGTCCATAGTGTATTTGACTTAGATACAAGTATTTGTTTCTTTTTCTTGTCATGAAATAATTTTAATCCACCAAATATTACTGATAAAAATTCTTATGAAAATTTTAGATTTTATAATCATTTAATTTAAATATATATATATATATATATATATATATATATATACATTTTTTAATAAAAATTTTGTAAATATTGTATTAAAATGAACGCAGTTTTTGCTTTTGTCTGTTTTTGTTTTGTTTCTTGTTTTGTTTTGCTTTTTGACGTCATAATACGATAAAATTTTCAAAACTAAAATTAATCCATTTTAAAATGAAAATCTTTTATAGAAATTTACTTTGCAATATCAGTTTTTCAATTCTCGCCAAAGATATCTGTTATTAATGAGTACTAAAATTAACCCTTTTTAAAATACCAAAGCAAAAAACCGCATTTTATAGATTTTATGCTAAAATAAATACTTCAACTTTGCAAAACTACTTTTTTCCCAAGTCTTGCTAATAACATCCATTTCTAATGAATACTGTATCTTTTAAATTTAGAATCATTAGTCATAAATTTCGTTCTTAAGGGGTTTTTTTCCCTTCATTACTGATAATAATTCTCTACCGATGTCACCAATTGCTCACATTTGTAATTCTTCTAACTAGGATATATATATATATAACTACGAGAATATAAAGTTACACAGAAAGAGAACAAAGGAACATATGGAAAACAAACAGAAAAGGTGTAGACACTCTCATCCTTTATCAGTTATCGACCAAAATTCATTTTAATTTCACATCATTATCGATAAGGTTGTTCATTTTGGTGGTGTCAACAGCAAAAAACGCTACCGGTATATGTGAGGGGACATAGAGGACAGAATGAGATCAATGCAAAAATGACAGCGCCTGTAGACCAAACGGTAAAAACTGAAAAGCAAGGACAGTAAGTAGAAAATAAAGTATACAGGTATTATTTTATGTATATGTGGAAGGTCTTTCGGCCGTACGACAAAATTATGACAAGATGTAATGAAAAACAACACACACACACGCACACATATATGCATGTATGTATCTGTATATATATGTATGTGCGTGTGAGAGTGTATGTGTGTGGATGTGTGTGTATATGCGCATGTATTTAGAAGGCCTTTCGGCTATAAGACAGCATCAAGACAGGACATGCGCAGTAGTAATGCTAAAAAGAGAATGCTGCCCTTAAGGACTGAGGGAAAAAGATAGAAAGATAGATATATGGGAAGGAAGCGAAGAAAGATGGAAAGAAAGAAGGGATAGAAACCAGTTCTTCTAACTCATTCTACATTTCTATAGAAAGCCATACCATTCTGGAGAGTGTTAATTTTCATCATGTTCTGAATATCTAGAAATACATTTGCAGCTGATTTTCAGTTATACCTGTATAACACTTATACATCCAGAACCGTCTAGTCGAATAATCTGTAATTTTTACATGTCGACATGAAATAATGCTGAAGTAATTATCCATAGATCCATCCATTTTTTCTGCCCAGTATTTTGGGCCGTTTGGGAGCAGAGTTCTCAGTCATCTCTTCTATACAGTCCTATCAAAAGCAACCGTCATCAGATTTTCTGGTTGAATCCCAAAGCGTGACTAACTAGGACTAAGGATATTAACCAATCGTCTTATTTTGGGTCTACTCCCAAGTCTCCTATCCATTGGCTTAGCATAAAGAAACCGTTTTGCGAGACAAATCTGCGACATTCTGTGGAGTGTTCAGCCACTTGCACATTAATTTCACGAGCAGACTATTCCGTTGATCGGACCAACTAGAAATATTGTCGTCATAACCAACGGAGTGCCAGATTTTGTGACATGCTCATCGCGTGTCCGTAATGTTGTAGCTGTGACTTCTCAATGCGAAGAATTAGCAGCTCAACTTAGGGAGAGAGATTTCCTGATCTTCGAGCTTTGCACCCTGTCGAAGTACATTATATCCTTCAGAGGAACCCATTTTCGGCTGCTTGTATTCGTGATCATACATTTTTAGTTATTCAATACCTAACATTGATGATTATAGATGAGAGTACGCACAAAAACTGAAACTATTATTAAATTATTAAAAATATATATTTACTTTTTCATTACTTTAAATTTTATTTTTTAATCTAATAATCAATTCATGCACATTTTTATTGATCACGATGAAATAGATGCATCAGGTTTCTGAATATATTTTGACCATTAACTGTATCATTTCTAGAAGTAAAGAGATCAAAATATATAATTTACAAACTTAAAATTCCACAAAGACTTTGTAATGACCTAATATGAATGTGTATGTATGCGTATATGTTTACAGATAGATAGATAGATAGATAGATAGATAGATAAATAGATAGATAGATAGATAGATATTCCTACATGATGTCTTCATTTGAAACCGATTGTAATTAACAAGGCTGCAAGCACACCAACGCAATACTTCCTCTCTCTCTCTCTCTCTCTCTCTCTCTCTCTCTCTCTCTCTATCTCTCTCTCTCTCTCTCTCTCTCTCTCTCTCCCTCTCTTCTTTCCTGTCAAACGATAAGAGAAAATCCAAAAGGTTAGATCCTTCATTTCTTAAAGTCAGTTGAAGTAATCGATCTTGTATAAGATCCCTGCTATAAATTAACAACTATTTAGTTTTGTTTTGTCGCGTTTTGTTTTTTGTTTTGTTTTGTGTTTTGACTTTTTTTTTTACATTAATTATTCAAAGGAAGTTAGGCAGCGCCAATCATCCCATTAAGCGCCTCTGAAAAATGTATGATCGAAGGATAAAACTATCTTCAACCTTGTGGTCTGGCTTGAATACAAAATGCATCGTTAAACCGAGTAATAATTGAGGTCTATCTCATTAGCTTCATTACCGAGTTTTAATTCTTTTGTTGATACAGAATTGATATAGATAAAGTTCTGTGTCATTCCATGTTGGAGACTGAGCTATGATTGAGTTGGCCACTGTTTGGACCCCACCCCTATTCAGTTCTCTCTCTAACATACCAGTGTAATTACGCCGAAAGAAAGCCAGCATTTTTTGTAAGCCAGCTGGTAATTAACTCTACCTGGATTTAGGACCAATTGAAACGGTAGCCAAGACTTCCACCTACAATATCCTGTACTTTTCGTAAGCCAGCAGGTAATTTCTACATGTACTTATGATCTATTGAACTTTTCGCCAATTCTTCCTCCTAAAATACCCTGTCATTTGAAACAAAGAAACAATATTTCAGATAAAGTTGCCAGATATACCACTTTTAACCAAATTTTCCTATTTAAATACCCTGTCATACTTCAGTTATAATTACCCGTCATACCACTAAAAATGCTTTTGTTTATATGTCTACTTGATAAAAGTTTATCTGGAGCCAAGCAACAGTTTTATGACTTCATGACCCACCTTAAGAACTTCTACGTAGCACTCGTTCTGCTAGAAATGCAAGCCACATTTTCAATTCACTCTACAGTCTTGGAATCGGAGGGACATATTAGATAATGTAGTCCAAGATATGCAGTGGCCATGAGAATGATGAAATGGCCAAGGCTCGAATAGCTTTGGTCATCGCTGTGTTCATGCAACGCTGATCTGTAAATAAACAACAAAACAACACCTGCGACATTATGCTTTTGCTGCAGTCTTGTACATGATTTACGTAGTTGGTCTAGCGTCTTCTTTCATAAGAGAAACTAACCAATACTCAAGGTCCCCTCCTATATTTCTGTTTCTGTTATTTAATATTTCATATAATTAATAACATCTGGTTGATTCTTCTGTATTTTAATAAGCACGTCCGCAATATCTTAGTTTCTGGGAAGTCGATGAAATTAAATAAGCAAAACTTGATAACCATGTACTTAAAAATACAGAAAACACATAGACTCACACAGAGAGACACACAGAAAAACAGTGGGAGATATATATATATATATATATATATATATATATATAGAGAGAGAGAGAGAGAGAGAGAGAGAGAGAGGGGGGGGGAAGGAAGTTACATATGTACACATATACGCATACGCATATACATACGCAGAAAGTAATAAATATTCGTTGGTTGTCACTAGAATTGAGTTTCAGCAATGTCAAAAAATAAGTAGTAGTTTTGCAGACATCACTCGTAATATTTGGCATCGGTAACCAATTAAAACCTAAGTATGGGGAGATTATATTAGCTGTCATTCCTTATTGTTATTATCAAGACAATACAACACTTAGTATTGTGACGGAGAATAAAGAGAAACGAGAGCGGGGAGGCAGCAATGAAAGAAAGATATGGAAGACAGATGCAAATCTTATTCTGTAAAGCTCTTATAAATATCTAGGAGGCGAGTTGTGACGAATTGTAAATTCGTAAGAGGTCTAGAATGAAAATATTTATTGTTCATAATAACGTCGCAGTTTTTATTTTAATCCTAAGTTTTTTTTTTTTTTTCATTTTGCGTTCAAAGGAAGCCTGGTGTCGTCTTATTTTTTAACCTTCCAAAAGTCTAATACACAAGTACCAGTAATATATAAAGAATTGATTTAATTAACTACATCACTAGCCTAGAACTGTGCGATCTTGTGTCAATGTAAGAAAGAATTGTACGAAAAATTCATAGTAATTTTATAAGAGTTTCCAATGCATCCCTTTCCAGTGAATTTCCAGTGAATCTTCCAGAGAATTTCCTTCCAGTGCATCTCCAGTGCATATCCTCCGGCACAACGCCTTTTCTATTTTGTCTGCTGTTGCCATGAGAAATGTTTCTATATAGTGAAAGGCAAAATTCTCCGTTAATCCATCATGCACACTATAAGTTTAGGTTTATCGCACAGAGATACATCCATCACATATTTGCCAGATGAAGTTAAAAACTAAAGCCTGATAATGGATGTATGAAACTTGGATAGACATGTTTCATCAAGGATCAGTCGATGAGTCTCAGAATATATCTGAGCAATAGTAAATAATTCATTGATTCACTCAAACGCAGCTTCCCAAACAAACTTATAAATTTTGTGCTTTTTTTTTAAAGAAAGCTACATACACAAATATACACACAAACATACAAGCGCACACATACGAGGGAGTCCTGAAAAGTTCCAGGCTTTAAGGGTGTCACGTAAGGCCTGGTTGGAAGTTCAAACTTTCGAGTTCTTTTTACAGGGTTTAGAAAACTGAAGGACCGCGGCGATAAATGTGTGAATCTGAGAAGGGAATATGTTGAATAAAATCACAATTAACTGATCCTCCTGTATTTTCTTTTACCAAAAACCAGGAACTTTCCAACACCCCCTCCCACATGGGTGAGTATGCATGCGTTTTAATAAATAATGGTTTGTTTGCAAGTTAAATAAAGAAAAAAATGTACTCAAAAAGTTTTTATTTCATAATTCGTAAATGAAATTTCCCAAGGTGCAGGAGTGGTTGTATGGTAAGAAGTTTGCTTCCGAACCATATGGTTCCAGGTACAGTCCTATTGCGTTGTACTTTGAACAAGTGTCTTCTACTGTACCCTCGAACTGACAAAAGGCTTGTGAGAAGACGTGGAAGGCGGAAATTGAAAGAAGCCCGGCACCTTTGTGTCTGTGTGTGTACCCACACCATCTCTTGACAACTGATGTTGGCATGCTTATATTCCTGTAATCTAGTGGTTCGACAAAAGATACCGATATAGTAAGTACCATGATTTTAAAAAGTATTAGGGTTGATTCATTTGTCTAAAATTCTTCAAAGCGACGCTCCAGCATGGCCGTAGTCTAATGACTGAAACAAGTAAAAGTTACAACTCGTACTTTCATGTTCCGAATCAACGAGTAAGAGTTACCTGTTGACCGAAGATCTAAAGTAGAAATCATAAAATATTAGCTTTCCACCACAATATGCGTATGTGCATGTGTTTGTATGTGCGTGCGTGCGTGAGTGTCTGTATGTGTTGGCGGTGTCTGTACTAATAGAAGTGCGAGCGAAAGAGAAGAGCGTTCAAAAGTGTAGTGAGGTTAAATATTTGTATTAAGAGTTCAAGACTCAAATCTGCGTTACTGAAAGTTTCATTCGCGTGAAAAAGCTATGGAATCCTTCAGATGTTGCTGATCTAAGTGGCGATAATGTATACAAACTATCTTTAGAATCGAAGTTTGGGAAATTTGAAATTGTTTCGGTGAAATTTCGAAGTACATTTCTAGAATTAACGAGGTGACGGGAGATTTTATAGAAAGAAATTTATTTTTGGAAGCAAAAATACAGCAAGAAAAATTCAATCCATCGCCTCAGAATATGGGTTTCTTAGTTCAGTCACTGGCCACAGTATCTCAAAGTGTGTGGTCTCTTTCAGTTTCCAATTTTTCTGTAAGATGAAGGTATTGTTTTCTATCTCCAGATATCTAACACAATGTTGTGTGAACCTACTGTTAAAAATACGTTCTATCAATCTTAAATAAATCCAGTTACCCTGCTCTGACAATTTCACTTGAGTACAATACAGGTTACTGTGGCATTTGCCATCAAATGGGCATAGGTAAATATTGACATAATTTAAATCATTAAATTACTGTTCTTTTAATTTCTTCTGTTTATGCAAGAAACCAAATTCTCGATACTGTTACTACAGGTATAGCTAACTTTTACTGAGTTATTGATAAAGATCTTAAGGTACCTGTGGCCTAATGTAAAATAATTCTGAACAAGTTTTTACAAGATTATTAGATATTTGCATACTTGCACATGTTTATGTGCGTGAGAATGTAGCTTTCACCGATATCCATCAGTAAAAAGTACATCTTTCAGAAAACTAATAAGCTGGTACGTTATAACAAATATATCTGGTGAGGAACATTCTACCTGCATTACACAGACACTACCTCATTAGCCTCATTAGTGGAAATGGTGGTTGCCTGTGGGAACCTTATAACCAGCGGCGTTATTGTTCACTAAATTTCAAATTAAATGTTTTACTACCGACACGAGAAGGATGAAAAGAGTTATCTGCAGTTGAAATTGAACATTGTGTACAGATGTAACTAGAGAGCAAAATGAATTCTGTCCACTCCTCTACCGATTCCGCCGGTCCACCGCCATTATTTACTAAGTTACAGATATAATACGCAATAAAGAAAACAGTAAATGGAAAAAGAAATGCAAAGCTGATTTTTCAACACATTATATATTGTATTTTAATAATGTCTTTGTTACATTTGTGTGAAATGTTTAGTCAAACAACAACGATTACTAAAACATTGCAAACGTATAAAATATTTTATAAAAATTATATTCACAGGGGTAGAAAGTTTTGAAAAAGCTAAAAAAAATTCACTTATACAAAAACCGTAATAGAATTTTTTTCACAGGAAATTGAATTCTTATTTTGGGAAAGAATTCAACAAAATTGTTTCAAGATTCGAAATAGAATTAAACGAATAAAAAGTAATTTTTCATATCTTTACTTCTTATTTTCTTGCAAGCAATTCTTTGTGGAGTTGAAAAGCGACATATTGAGGTCATATTACTTTAAATTAAGGTGCTCTTGTAAATATGTATAATTCATATGCATATATACACACATGTTCATTCATAAGTAACCTCACTTCTACATCGACATATATATTGCGTGAGGTGTATGCATACATGTACACATATATATGTGTGTGTGTGTGTGTATGTTTGAGTGCATGTGCGCGTGTATATATATATATATATATATATATATATATATATATATATATATACATATGTATGCATGTATGTATATATATGTGTGTGCGTGTGTGTGTGTGTGTGTGTGTGTGTGTTTTCATATGTAATATGTATGCGATGCCCTTAGATATAAGATAAATATTGTGATGTAATTTAATTGAAATATCTTTCTTCTATTGTAGGTCGAAACAATGTCAGTTTTTGTCACAAATACTAGCATATTTCAAAAAATACATACATCAGTTTCATATTCGTAATAAAAATTCAATATCACAACAAAATATGTCATTGTCCTTATATATAATTGGTATTTATATGCGTCTAAGCAAAATACGTATATCACTTGCTTCGTATTTTAGATATAAGACATATGTAAATTGAACAAATGCACATATATCTGCACATGTAAACGATATATACTCATGAAAATCTAACAAATAGAAGGTAGAAACTCCAATATATCGAAGTATACTTGTAATGTTTGTAACAAATATATTCTGGCGATGGAACCTGACAACGGCTAACGATCCAGAAAGAACAAACCACGGATTGTATATACAATAATATTGTAGTTTTCGCGTTTTGTTTGAAAAGTAATTGTTGCTTGTCCAATAACAAAATGCAAATTACAACATGTCCTTTTTTAGTTCGGCAGTATTTAATTTTCATGTAGGTGTAAGCTATAACCGTACAGCAAAATGGTTAGATTAAACGAAGCCTAGGCAAAACTATCGAGTCAGAAAATTGTTGTTCCAATAACTATGTTGTGTAGCCATGTTATTCGTAGTGCCTCTGTCTCATGTATTAAAGATGATATATTTTTTAAAACATATGGATGCCAGCATCTCAAATATTTAATCATATAAATATGTATACCAATGCAACACTTGTCATTCTACAGGTTGCTGATGAAAATGGCTACCGGTAATTTTCAAATGGAAAGCGAGCGAGAGCTGGAAAATAGAAATATAAAGGAAGAGATAACTCAGGTTAAGTAGTATAATCATAGTGCAATTTAACGGGAATCGTGTAGTAAAATCAAAAGAAAGGGGGAGAAAGTATATAAGTAGACACACAACTATGCACCCATTCACTGGCTCAAGTACATACTCAGACATGTTCATTTTATTTTGATACAAATTATCGCAGATTAAAAATTATTGTAACTGGTTTCTGAATGTTAAAACTTCTGTCAAGTGAACAAAACTAGTTTAATCAAATTATGCTACGCTTATAAGGTGAAATAAAATCAGTCGCGTGTTTCCAGCAAATAGAGGCTGAAGCGACCCCTTGAACATGTGGAACGCGTCTCAGCCAATGGAGTTTTATAGAAATTTGCTACAATCACCACACCACTATCTCCATTATCATCGTTGTCGTCATTATTATTGCTACCATCCGCACAATTATAACCAGGAACATTATTCACAGCATTAACCAATCCTCAGAAACACCTACGTAACAAGTCTGATATTGAGTTTAATAATTACAGTATACTGTTACGGTTAGCCACCGCCGATTCTCAATGGCTACTTGCTACTAAGAACTATTTCGAACAGAAATCTTAAAACTTTATGACGTTTCCACTCTCAATAAAGCAAAATGTCTTACCTTCTCTCTGAATATACAGCTCTGTTTATAGCAATCTATGCTGTCAAGCTATGTGTGTGTATGACTGTAAGTATGTATGTCTGCAGAAAACAACTTGTCTTTCACACAATTCATGTCGAAGAAATGACTGTATCCTAATTTAATCTTTTTTATTAATGCTTTCAGTATTTTTAATTAGTCTTTTATGTTTCGTATGGAGCAATAACATTTCTAAGGTCAGTAACTTAGAAAAGCTTCCTCGACTTACTTTTCTGAATGAAAAAACTAAGATAGCAAAACTGTGCAGGCGAGTAGCTGGATGGATTCTGAGATCATTCAGAAACAGAAAAAAGGATACCATGCTACTCATGTGAAGAACTTTCGTTCCCAGTCGTCTGAATTACTGTCCCCAACTGTGGTCACAGCAGAGCATCAAACTGGTAGCAGAGCTTGGGGCAATCCAGTGCTACTACTCAAAAAAGATTGATTCGGTGAAACAGAAGAGCTCCTGGGAGAGGCTAAAGGAATTGAAGCTCTTCTCCATAGATGGAAGGCATGAAAGATATGCAGTGATATACATATGGAACATCCTGGAAGGCCTAGCGCCTGACTTTAGAAGCTATACTTACCCCCGAACTGGATGGTACTATATAATATCAAAAATTTAGTCTTCTGCATTTACAGTAAGGAACCAGTATTGTAACAGCTTCGGTTTCAATGGTTCACAACTATACAACATTCTGCCAAACACCCTCAGAGATTTGCAAGGTTCAGATATGGAGCTCATCAAAGAGCGTCTGCACAAATTTTTATTTGTTAAACCAGATAACCCCACAGCACAGCAGGAGGCACAAAAAGAGCAACTTCACTCAACTCCCTATTTCAGCAGAAGCAGTACAGAAAAGAAACACAAACGCACTCAGAAGCGTGGCCTCAGACTGTGAATGAAACTAGTAAAAGATAAAAAAATACAGATATATGTGCGTGCATGTGTGTGTGCGCGCGTGCATGCCTGTGTATGACTGTGTGTGTGTGTGTGCGTGTATTTATACATACACGCATACACACACACCAGCATTATGAGGGAGTCTTCTCCTAGGGGCTATCCCGCAGGGAGACGCCAAACAGACAAAACACATACATTAAATATGTGTGGTCGATAATGTTTAAACACTAGCGCTGCTTTTAATTCGTTATTGAATTTAATCCTACATGCGCATCGTCGTGGCACATCAGCAAATAGTTTTTACACTATTAATATATTGTCATAGATTGACGATTCGATTCA
>NC_142930.1:14007734-14022734 GCF_046866305.1 Octopus bimaculoides | reverse complement strand
CATAAGACATGAAGCAGAATTTATATTATAATCTAGACTTCTTCGCTTCGCACATACACTCACATTGTGCTACATGTACGTGTACGTATCTATATGTACGTTTCTATCTATCCAGGTGGTTGAGTATATATATAACGTGAACTCTACGTTTGGATTTTTCTCCCAAAAATTACTGTTGTAAGATTCTAATTTGTAAGAGTCAAACGTTTGTATGCAATTTTGTAGATTGCTAAAATACTAAATATGAAAAATTCTAAAATTTGAGTTTTGTTTATATATTTCGATAACGAATTTCGTAAATTAGATCTGTGAATCTACGTAAGTACATGACAAAGTGTGGATAGTTTTGTTTTGTTTTAATGTGGCCAAAGATAACAGAAACAAAGGTTTGTTATTCTCTCTTTATTCCGCCTTTCTCTGTGGAGGTGCAATGACCCAGTGGTTAGGGCAGTGGACTCGCGGTCAGAGGATCGCGGTTTCGATTCTCAGACCGAGCGTTGTGAGTGTTTATTGAGCGAAAACACCCAAAGCTCCACGAGGCTCCGGCAGGGGATGGTGGTGCACCCTGCTGTACTCTTCCACCACAACTTTCTCTCACTATCTCTTCCTGTTTCTGTTGTACCTGTATTTGAAAGGGGTCAGCCTTGTCACACTGTGTCACGCTGAATCTCCCGGAGAACTACGTTAAGGGTACACTTGTCTGTGGAGTGCTCAGCTACTTGCACGTTAATTTCACGAGCAGGCTGTTCCGTTGATCGGATCAATTGGAACCCTCGACGTCATAAGCGACGGAGTGCCAACAACAACAAATGCCACTTATGGTCATTCTAATGGTTGTTTGGGTATGATTTCTAGTGCTGTGGTCTTTAGAATGGTGTTATTATTATGGCCGTGGTCTTTAGAATGGGCAGATAGAAATTTTACCCTACTCCACAATTAAACCAAAAATGTCACAAAGACAAATGAAAAAGCCCCCAACGATAATCTCACGATCTATTTTAGGGATACGAAATGATATTTAATATTTTGTTTTGTAATATATACTTTAATATGTTCCGTTGATCGGATCAATTGGAACCCTCCACGTCGTAAGCGACGGAGTGCCAACACACACACACACACACACACACACACACACACACACACACACACATTCCGCCTTCCTCTATACATACTGATAAATTTTATTTCTGTCAACATGTTTTTGGTGGGTGATTGAATTTTAACCACTGTTTCTGAGTTATGTTCTTATCTCTGCATACATTTAAAATAATCTACCTCTAGATTGTCCTCACTCTGTCTTATTTCATCGTCTTTATCTTTCTATTTACACCTCTTGATTTATATCTACATTGACCTCTCTTTAGCGACACCGATCCCTGTGTCTCTTCATTTCAATCTTCATCGAATTATCTGTCTGTTTCTCCACGTTTCTCCCCCCCCACTCTCTCTCTCTCTCTCTCTCTCTCTCTCTCTCTCTCTCTCTCTCTCTCTCTCTCTCTCGCATTCTCTCTATTTCTCTCTATCTGTTTTTCCTGACTACATTGTTACATTGCTCCCTCATATCTATATTTTTCTTTATGCGTCCCTCCATTTACGTTTCTTTCTCTTCCTTCTTCTCTCACTGCTTTTCTAAACTACCTCTACCTCCCTCTCTCTCTCTACCTCCCCCCCTCTCTCTCTCTCTCTCCTCTTTCTTCCTCCTCTCCTCTCCTCTCTTTCTCTCCTTTATTTCTCTCCTTTCTCCCCCCCCTCTGTCTCTCTTTCTCTCTCGCTCTTCGTAATTGTCTCATCTCTTTCCTACCATCACTTTCCCCCTATGTCAGCATCATGGACTTCAGCAAAGCCGACTGTACCAGAAACAGCATTGCCTTTAAAAGCCATAGAAACTGACAGTTTGGGGATAGGAAAACAATACTCCTCCTTGCATGGAACTTAGTACAAAGCTTACAACCAAACAAGCTTATCGCAGAGATCCACAAAAGCATTCATTTTCACTGAAATGTAAAGAGAAAAGAACGAATTCATTCGTTCGTATACCCTGATTAGACCGCACATTGAGTTCAGTCCGACTGCTTGGGCAAGTGTCTTTTACTATAGCGTCGCGCCGGAAACTGAAAGAAGCCCGTCGTATATATATATATATATATATATATATATATATATATATACACACACACAAATATGTGTTTGTATGTATGCATGTATGTATGTATGTTTGTGTCTGTGTTTGTCCCCACCACCATCGTTTGACAACCGATGTTATGTTTACGTCCCCGTTACCTGGCAGTACGGCAAAAGACCGATAGAATAAATACTAGGCTTACAAAGAATAAGTCCTGGTGTCAATTTGTTCGACTGAAAGGCGGTACTCCAGCCTGGCCTCAGTCAAATAACTGAAACAAATAAAAGAATAAAAGAATATATATATAAATTTTTCTATATGTGATAGTGGATTTTCATCGATGAGTTCTTGAAAATTGGTTATTTTCCCTAAAACTATATATATTTTATATATACTTTATCTATAAGGCTCAATTTAATTTTATTTTTTTATAAATTGATTTTAATTGAGTTTTTTACCTGTAATTTTGGATTTTGTCCCTAATAATATTATTATATATATATATATATATATATATATATATATATATATATATATATATATTGAAGAACCTATAAGAATAGGTGCAAGCGTTAATATTTATAAAACATGTGACGTATTAATAAAAATCTGTAAGTGTACAACCATCCAGATATCTGATTACCTTATTATTTTTTTCCAATATATAATTCCTGTACATCACCTCCAAACCTTCCAATATATATATATATATATATATATATATATATATATATATATATATATATATATATATATATATATATATATATATATATATGTATATATATATTAAAGTTTCAGCTTAGAGCTGCGGCCATGCTGATGCACCACCATGTTGCTACACTGTTATTACAGGGAGCCTCTTACAATATGTGGCACTTGGTGAAGAATGGAGTTTGATCTAGCAACCTTCATTTGCACCTCCTGCAGCGAGGTAGGTTCATCTGGGACTCTCGATAGGAAGAGGTCCAGCTTTGATTTAAAACTCCTACATCTACTTTGTGCAGATTCCTCAGGCTCTTTGAGAGAATATTAAAAAGCTGTGGGCCCCTGAATCCCAAGCTGTTGCAGTAACTGGTCCTGAAGCGCGATGGCATTGCTGGGATATTTGGCACTATGCAGTGTCGTCCCGTTCTGGCATTGGTGTAGGTTTCAATGCCAAAATTTGGCACAATTCCTTCCAGGATCTTCCAGATGTATATTACTGCATACCTCTCCCGCCTTCTCTCCAGGGAGTAGAGTCTTAGCTGTTTCAGCCTTTCCCAGTAGCTGAGCAGTTGCAAAGAGACAATCTTCTTTGTGAATCTCCTCTGGATTGCTTCAAGGTCTGCTGTTAATTTCAGACTGGTGGGTGACCACAGCTGTGAGCAGTAATCCAGGCGGCTGAGGACGAATGTCCTCCAGAGGATCATCATGGTTTGCTTATCTCTGGTTCTGAATCTTCTCAGGATCCATCCAGCCAATCGTCTGCACTTTGTTGCCATTCTGGTAATGTGCACTTGGAAAGAGGTATCATCAGTCATGTCGATACCCAGGTCTCTCACTGATTTAGGCTCTGGGATTGAAATTCCCGGTGGACCAGTGTACTCTGTAAGTTTCATATTCAGTTTTGGACGTTGGTAGCGCAGGGCTTGGAATTTTTCAGCATTAAACTGCATATTATTGTCCTCAGCCCATCTGTAAACTGAGTCCAATTCCTGCTGCAGGTGTGCAACATCACTGGAGTTCTGTATTTTCTGCGAGACTTTTGTATCGTCTGCGTAGCTTGCAAGAGTTGCTATCCGGGCACTTGAAGGCATATCTGAGAGAGCGACTATAAAAAGCAATGGTCCCAAGACAGTGCCCTGTGGAACACTGCTCATTATTTGTGTTTTCATAGAGGTGGCTCCATTAGCCACTACTGCCTGACTTCTATCTTTCAGAAAGTCATGTAACCACTCTCCAAGTTTTCCAGCTATGCCAAGATCACGCAGTTTGTGGCATATCACACCATGATCCACTTTGTCAAAAGCTTTTGCAAAATCAAGGTACATTACGTCCACATTTGAGTTGTTGAGTAACTGCCTCAACACCCAGTCGTAATGTTGTAAGAGCTGGGTCAGGCAGCTCCTACCTGGTCGAAAGCCATGTTGGGTATCACTCAGCAATTTATTTTCTTCAAGGAATGCGATTAGTTTTCCTCTGATTATCCTTTCCATGACTTTGCTGATGTGTGAAGTCAGAGAGATAGGCCTATAGTTTTTGGCATCTGCTCTGCTTCCCCCTTTATGGATTGGGCATATATATATATATATATATATATATATATATATATATATATATATATATATATATATATATATATATATATATATATATATATATATATATATATATATATATATATATATATATATATATATATATATATATATATATATATATATATATATATATATATATATATATATATATATACATATATATGCTGTCTTTTACTTGTTTCAGTCATCAGACTGCGGCTCCAGTGCTTATTTTCATTAAAGCTTCGTATTTATTCAATCGAACCATTCTGCCGAAATGATAAATTATGGGGACGTATCACATGAACACTGATTGCCACAAAGATACACGCAAGGTTGTTTTTGGAAGACCAGCAGTCGCTCATGAATACGAACCTCCACTTTCCGTGCCACCGATGTTATCTAAAGGAAAGGCAAAGTTCGATAGAGCATGACACCAGTGACGTTGCAACTCGTTTCCAAAGCTGAGTGAACTGGAAGTAACAGGAAATAAAGTGTCTTGCTCAAGAAAACAACACACGGTTCGGTCCGAGAATCGAACCCACAACCTCACGATCGTAAACTTTAGGCTTCAGCCACTGAGCTATACATAAACATACAAACATTACATACATGTATACATACTTACATACATATATATTCAGATATATATGTATATATTATCTTATATTGCATTATATTGTAATATTTTTCTACGAATGAGCGTGTGCGTTTATGCATAATGCACACAGCTAGGCAGAAACAAACAAATCATAGCGTACACAAAGCAAAAGCCAAATGAAAAACATAAATCACAAAACGAAATGAAAAAAAGCCAACGATACCGAATATTCCAAAAAGAATATGATTTCAAAATATTTTCCACAGAATTTTGTTCCAAGTAAACTCATTTCAATAAACGATTAAACCATTTATTTCTAGAATTCTATTTCTTCTAGTTCTAACTTGAGGTAAAATGAACCAATCTTTGAAAAGGTGGCATCGCGTACATCTATTTTAATAGATGTCTGATTTGTTCGTTTGTTGTTTTCATGTTTTTGTTATTTACTTGTTCATTTATTGTTATTATTTCTATTATCTCTGTCTTTCTTCTCTATTCCCCTTTGTCTCCAGCCTCCACCTCTGTTTTTCATTTCTTCACTTTTGTTAAAAAAAAATATATAGAAACAATAATAATAATAACAATAATATGGAGGTGTTTATTCACAGTTAAAATAATTTCAGACGAAAGATAAAAGTGAATTTCTAATACAACCGTCATCTAAACATACATCTAAGAATTTTATGTGTGTATATATGTACGTATGTATGTATGTATGTATGTATATACATATGTATATGCGCATATACATAGATATAGATATATAGTATATAGAAATGTATGCGAGCGCTTAGGTGTAAATATAGATAGATAGATGGATAGATGCACGAATGTTATATATACATGTAAATGTACGCACAGACACACGCACATACATACATACATACATACACAGCCACATGCATATATACCTACAGATATGTATATATATATATATATTTATTTATATATATATATATATATATATATATATATATGTGTGTGTGTGTGTGTGTGTGTGTGTGTGTGTGTGTGTGTGTGTGTGTGTGTGTGTGTGTGTGTGTATGTATGTATGTATGTATGTATGTATAAATGCGAATACATAAACACATATGTAAACGCATACACGCACATACGTTACCTTTCCCGGGAATGTACAGAAGTACTGATATATCTTGATTTAACGTAAACATATTAGTTTCGGAAGTGTACTTGCTAAGCAAATGATTTGATCTGAGACCGTGTGATGAAACGAAAATGATTGCTGCGTGAAAAACATATTAGCCAACCAAACAGCACACAAAGTCTGTTAACTTCACTTGAACGTTTTATGATTTAGGGTCAAAATTTTCGTCGCACGAACTGCGACCTGATCACTGACATCATTCCATTGATCTCAGTTATGTTATTGAATGGCAAATGTGTGTCTTCCACGCTGAAATCATTCATGATATTAGTGTCCCTTACATACATAAAACACAAATACAGACCTACAATTCAGTAATGCTGGAGCTCGAAACCCTCAACAATATTTCTGTTGTCACGCGGACTACAATCGTAACCAGCTTGAGGTGGACTGTTTACATATGTTCGGTAACCAATACGCCGAGCCACCAATTGCTACTACTACTGTTTTGTTACTGTTGTTGTTGTTGTTGTTGTTGCTGCTGCTGCTGCTGCTGCTGTTGTTGCTGTTGTTGTTGTTGTTACTATTGCTCATGCTACCCTTGCTTTTCAGTGCAAAATTAACGTTAAATCTCCCAAGAATATTTTTCTGTCCCAGAGATAGTATATGTTGAATTGTTCTTTATATAATCTGTCATACAATAATGTGTACAACGCTTTTGCAGAAACCTTGAGCATTATACACCACACATTTCTCATTGTTATTGTTGTGGTTGTTATGATGATGGTGCTAGTGGTTGTTTGTTAGTCATAGGTCAATAATGAGCGAGAGAAGCTATGAATAAATATGCATCCTTGCCGTGTCCATCATGTCATTTTTACATATTCCAGTCGCTTTGTCGTCCAAAAACAGTAGAATGTGATGCAAGAGATATGTTATTGTCATCGCATAATTATCCACCCTTTACTTCTCGTATTCTCTTCATGTCGATGATTTTATGGTTGTGTAGTTAAAAGACTTGAAAATCTATCTTCTTCTGTTGCTGCAGGTTGATTAATGCCTTGTGAGTGGCATTTGATAGACATACGCACATGCACTCACATATATACCTATATACATTCGTATATACACACTTGTATGTGTGTTTGTGTATACATGCGCGCGGGCAAACTAATAATATAAGTAATATTGATTTTATTATTTCTTGTCTAAAACTTTGTTGTAGTTTTGATAAAATATTAACGTATATTTAGAATGAGATGTAAGCGTCAGTTACTGGAAATTTTCCGTAATCCAGCTACCCAGCTACCGCCAGATTTCAAGTTATCCGGATTTAAAAGAGCTAACCTGTACTTAGATTTTTTAAAAAAAAGAATAATCTTTGCCTTTTAATATTAAATGCGAAATTATTAAACATACAAAGATTTTATGATCAAATTCCTGATTTTTCTTACCTCTGTATACCAGGAAAACGTGCTTCAACAATGGAAATAAATTTGATAAAGCTCAGATTTTATTTCGTTCTGCAACATGTAAACATCTTTTTGCATAAAGATTATGACAAAACCTAATTTTAATTAACGTGGAAATTATATACTTTCTTTTCCCTTTCTATATACAATTCATCCTATTGAAGGAAGTCTATCTTATTTTATTTTCATTGTGTATACAATCGTTTCATACGTTTTCCATTACTTATAAATCGCGTATATACCTATTATATATATGTCTATATACTCTTTTACTCTTTTACTTGTTTCAGTCTTTTGACTGTGGCCATGCTGGAGCACCGCCTTTAGTCGAGCAAATCGACCCAAGGACTTATTCTTTAGAAGCCTAGTACTTATTCTATCGGTCTCTATTGCCGAACCGCTAAGTTACGGGGACATAAACACACCAGCATCGGTTGTCAAGCGATGTTGGGGGGGACAAACACAGACACACAAACACATACACACATACATACATATATATATACATATATACGACGGGCTTCTTTCAGTTTCCGTCTACCAAATCCACTCACAAGGCTTTGGTCGGCCCGAGGCTATAGTAGAAGACACTTGCCCAAAATGCCACGCAGTGGGACTGAACCCGGGACCATGTGGTTGGTAAGCAAGCTACTTACCACACAGCCACTCATATATACAAGTACATACAATTAAGCATGCATACTCACACACTTACGCGTACAGACATACGTATATATATAAATTTCTTTACTTTTTCCCAGTATATTTTCCTTAACAACCGATATTTATCGTTTTCACGTATTGTTCTACATGCCTGTCAATACTGATTTCGCAGGATTTTAACAACCAATATCACTAGATCAGTTTCAATCATTTGGTAACTTCTAAACTGTATTTAAAATTTTCTTTTCCACTCTAGGCACAAGGCCAAAAATTTGGAAGAAGGGGGCCAGTCGACACCAGTACGCAACTGGTACTTAATTTATCGACCTTGAAAGGATAAAAGGCAAAGTCGACTACGGCGGAATTTGAACTCAAAAGTTAAAAGCAGACGAAGTAGTGCTAAGCAATTCGCCCGGCGTGTTAACGTTTCTGCCAGCTCTCCGCCTTAAGCATATTTAGAATTATAACATGTTCATTGTTAATACTGCATTGCCAGAAGAGTTGAAAAGTGGAACTCAAAATAGTAATTATGAATTTTTAGGTCTACTTAAATATCATATCGCTCTCTTTTTTGATATGCATTTTTTTTTTTTCATTTTTTTCTCACATCGCCAAAACATCTTGATTCCATCAACAGTTCAACCAAGTTATTTCGGTGATCAGACGAGCTAGCTTTATTTATTTACATTAATGTATGAATATACAATTTTAGTGTCTAATGCTGAGCATACATATTAATGCAACCATATGTGCATAATGTCTTGCATACTGAAATTAATACTTCATGACGAAGACTGCGAAATTGCTTTAATCGTATGAATGCCATGTGATTAAGTCTCATGAAGTTATGTTTTTCTATAATCCTCACAATATAACTTTACCGCTCGAATTAACTGGATTTTCAGTTACATGGATACTTTACATTATGCCATTTTGTAATTGATCTCTACATGAACAGATTGCCGAGTCCGTAAGACGAGCTTACTGTAATAACTGCTCATAATTCTCTGAATCAATAACTTATACTACTCATTTAAAAATACAAACACGCACACACACACACACACATGCACACACACACACACACACACACACATGCACACCCACACGCACAAATACAACACAAATACACACGCAGAGTAAGAGATACATTTATGGGTAGCCTAAAGTGTACCCATCAGCCATGAAAGGAAATACGTTGTGTGCAAATCACTCACAAAAATCATAATTTCATTACAGCATTTTTTTTTTCTTCTTGCATTAGAATTTTCTTTCTCATTACTTAAAATTTGTATGAATTTCGATGTTAAATTCTGTGACATTTTTTTTATCCAAACACTATTTATATCTCTTCTTTCTTACATACGGCATCACTGGTACAATTCTCAACCTTTAGTTACCACTCGCAGCAACACTTATCGAATTATGTTACTCTCTGCAGAGATTTCTTGCATTCTGCATTCCGGCTTTTTTTTTTGGGGGGGGGGGGGTCCATTCAAACTACTTGCGTTACGCTTTTTCTTATTATTAGTTTTGTAGGGATTGTGCTATTTTTGGTCGTAGATGTTTTTTCTTTTTTTTTTTTTTCAAATCATGGTTGCCATGTTGTTTATATTAATTTATCTGTGTACTGGGTATTTTTTTGATAACATTGGAAAATATTATAATAATTATTATATAACCTTATAAAATTGATTGTCAATTAGCCTAGAGCTATCAATATGCTTTGGCTAAAGATGTACATACAAACGTTGATGTGTGCGTATAAATAGATATACATGAGTGTATTGGTGTGTGTATGTATGAATATACATATATATATATATATATATATATATATATATATATATATATATATATATATATATATATATATATGTATGTATGTATATATATATATATAGATACATATACATATATATGTGTATATATATATGTGTGTATGTGTGTGTGTGTGTGTGTGCGCGCGCGGGTATATATATATATATATATATATATATATATGTACGCATGCATATAATGCAAATATTTACATATATTTACACATATATGTATGTATGTATATATATATATGCATACGTTTGTATTTGTGTTTATATGTATATACTCGTATATATGCATATGTGTATGTATCTGTGCTTGTGTGTATATGTAGACACACGCACACATATAAAACGAGGAAACATGACTAGCTACCGAGAGAGACAGAGAGACAGAGGGACAGAAAGACAGATAGATAGATAGATAGATAGATAGATAGATAGATAGATAGATAGATAGATAGATAGATAGATAGATAGATCTGTGCGTGTGTGTGTCTGCTCAAATATATACCTTAATGTATTCATAGAATGTCGGAGTAAAAGGAAGTTTAGTCGTTGATGATAATGTTTTCCAATGTATATATTACAAAATATATATCATGATGCATTTTCCAACCGGAAGGCAGACGATTAGTAAAATACATAATGAATAAATAAATACATTATTGATGCTCATAATATTTTCTATTTATTGAATCTTCGTTACTTTTTGTTATTTTCTTTCTTCGTTTTTCTTTTCTTTTTTCGTCATAATCATAAAAAGAAACCTTTTAAGAAATTGGTAATGAAAACCGAAATAATGTACGCATAAAAATTTATAAGCATATACAAAACGAAGTACAGATCTGTTGGTCGTTGGTTTCCTTTCTATTGTGTTGCGTTGTTTATTGTTTATTTTGTTTTTACTCTGCATTTTCTTTGTCTTGATATATCGTCTCTCTCTCTCTCTCGCACTCTCCATTGATATATATATACAATATATACATACAAACATACATATATTTATATTCATATATATATATATATATATATATATATATATATATATACATATATAGATAGATAGACAGGTAGATAGATCGATAGATAGATAGATAGATAGATAGATAGATAGATAGATAGATAGATAGATAGATAGATAGATAGACAGACAGATATTCTTTCATTCTTTTACTCATTTCAGTCATTTGACTGCAACCATGCTGGAGTACCGCTTTAAGGGGTGATAGCCGAAGAAATCGACCCCAGGACTTATTCTTTGTAAACCTAGCACTTTTATCGGTGTCCTCTCTCTCTCTCTCTCTCTCTATATATATATATATATATATATATAAACGACGGGCTTCTTCTAGTTTCCATCTACCAAATCTATTCACAAGCCTTTGGTCGGCCCGACGCTATAGTAAAAGACGCTTGCCCACGGTGCCACCCTGTGGGACTGAACCCAGAAACATGTGGTGGGAAGCAAGCTTCTCTTATGTATATATATTTCACCCCTACTCTTTCTCTCCTCTCTCTTACTCTCTCTCACTCTCTTCTCTCGTACCCCCCCCCTCTCTCACTCTTACTCTCCTACTCTTTCACTCCTCTTTCTCTCCTCTTACTCTCTCTCACTCTCTTCTCTCGTACTCCCCCCTCTCTCCCCCCTCCCGTACTCCCCCCTCTCTCACTCTTACTCTCTACACTCTTACTCTCCTACTCTCTACACTCTTACTCTCTTACTCTCTCACCCTTACTCTCTCACTCTCTTCCCCTCTCTCTCACTCTCTTTCTCTTCCCTTCTTTCTCCCCCCATACCCCTCTCTCTCACTCTCTTTCTCTTCCTCTCTTTCTCCCCCCATACCCACCTTCCCCTCTTTCTCCCCCCATACCCACCTTCCCCCTCTCTCAATCCCCCTTCCCTCTCTTATACCCACCCTCTCTCCTCTCTTCCTCTCCCCTCCCATACCCATCTTCCCCCTCTCTTACATCCACCTTCCCCTTCTCCCTCCTCGTCAACACCCCCTCATAAGCTCATCCCACCACACCCTAACACACTCCTACTCTACCTTCCCACTCCACCCCATCCAATTCCTTACACCCACCACCCACCCCTACCCACATACCCCACCCTACCCACATACCCCTACCTCTACCCCACACTCCACCCATGCCTTCCCCACCTCCCAACACCCTCACATCACACCACACCAATACCCTAGCATCACACCACGCACACCACACCAATACCCTCGCATCACACCACGCACACACTACAACTGACCAACTACTTTCTCCCTTTCTCCCTTCCCCCATTTTCACACTACATACGTCAAGATCACCAGCAGTCTACCTCCCACACACAGCCCCTCGTTCCCGATCACCGTTTGTTATCTCCCCCTTTCTTAGCTCTCCTGAAATAAGAATTTCTAACTTCCGGTCAGTCATTGTTATGATCGGCCATTATTATGATTGACCGTTGACTGAACACTATTCAATTTTTTTTCTCCGTGTTTTTTCCTTGTCTCCGTATTCTTTCTGTTGAAGAGCGTAGCTCGAAACGTCAAAGACTTTCCGTATTCCCGAGCGTCATACTAATATATACTTTTGTTATTTACACCACCTGTCCTCGTCTGTTGTTATTTTTTGTATATTCTCTCCTATATATATATATATATATATGTGTGTGTGTGTCTGTGTGTATACGTGCGTGTGCGTGTGTCTATGTATGTATGTGTGTATGTATGTGTGAGAGTGATTGTGCGTGTTTTATGTATATATGTATCGCACACAAATATAGATATATATATATATCAGTCGTCGCCTCTACACAAATGGCAATTGAAAATCGCTTAATATCAGAAGAGAAAGACCCTTAGTGGTCAATTGAGAATAATCAATAAGAGAAGGGAAGATAAATATCAAGAATTAAGAATTCTTTGAAGCGAAAGGACAGTTAACGAAAAGGACAGATTTACTGTCTAGCGATATATGCGTACATACGTACATATATACATAAATACTTACATACATACATACATACATACATACATGCATATATACTACGTAGTATCAAAAGGTTCCAGGACTAGTTCTGTAGCGCGCAAACAGATCGCAGCACACGGTTGTGTGTGCAATGAGAGCTAGCAGTGACTTTCATGAAGCAGTGTGCAAATAACATCGCTGAGTTTACTTCAGTAGTTATGAAATTTGTGTTTTGTGATCAAGTGTGAGAAGTAGTTTGCGATTTTTGTCATGGACAGGGAGTTGGAACAAAGGGCCAACGTAAAATTTTGATTTCAACTTGGGAAGTCTGCTACTGAGACATTGAGTATGCTTCGGCAAGCTTACGGTGACGAGGCAATGGAAGAGCCCTTCATCTCCACGGCCGAAGAAGGCACGAAATAGTCGCAGCTCAATCAAGACCATGTTCATCGGGTTTTTCGAGTTCCGCAGTATTGGGCATCAAGGATTCGGGTCATACTGTCAACTATGATGTTTTGAAGCGTTCGAGGGAGGAGATTCGCCGAAAGCGACCCAATTTGTGGAGCGCGAGTAACTGGATTCTTCACGGTGACAATGCACTCTGTCAATGAGCTCTGCTCACTCGTGAGTTCTTCGCCAAAATGATTAGACGATTGATGAGATCCGAGCCATTCATGTCAAAACCCAAAAATTACTAACAAGCACACATAATTTCCCTAAAACATAAACAAGGTGGTAGAGGCTTAACATTGATCCAAAATGCCTTTGAATATCGCATCATATCCCTTCGGCAACATCTTTTAACCACCAAGTGTCGAAGTGCATCTCTTGACCAAGTATGCAAACATGAGGCTGATAACATCATAAGACTTGGAAGGCAGCTCCTTGAGCAACGCTTTGTGTGATTACCTAGACTACATGCCCAAAGAAGTCGCACTACTCTACCGCAACGTATCATCAGATGAAAGTGTGAGCCTTTGTGAGCAGAAGACTATGCATGGATATGTTACTAGAAAGCTCCGTGATGATAGTAATATCGATTATCAAAGCAGTTTACCACGTACCAATAGCCGGATTATTACCTCCCACTTTGAGGGGTATGCGTTTGCAATCCAGAACAGGAAATATCAACCAAGTACCTGATGCACAAACGGGATAGAGATGCAGGTAAGCGTAAAGTATGTCAACCGATGCAGACTTTGTGGAGTTCACACTGAAGATATCACCCACATCATAAGCAGTTGTCCAAAAATGTCATCATGATATTATCTACCGATGAGACATGACGTTGTAGCTAGGACACTCTATAATGAAATCTGTCGGAAGGATAATCCCGAGGACAAAGAAATAAGAACCCACAATATGGTAGCAGCCATAGCCACTCCTAATAAAAAGGAATACTGGTGGAATGTACCAGTGAAGACCTCAATAAAATGTAAGCAAAACAGACTGATAATTTCCAGTTGTGGAAATTAGCAGCCCAGCGGATGTTAACATAATGCTGAGGACCAGCGTAAAAGAGAACACCTGTGCTGAAGTATTGACAAATCTGAGTATTGAGAAGGCTTCTTTCAGTTGCATTCAACACCAGATCCACTCACAACTCTTAGATTTCCTCGACACTGTAGTTGAAGACACTTGTCCAAGGTGCCATGCAGTGGGACTCAACCCGGAACTATGTGTTTGGGAAGCAAACAGCCACACCTAAGAGATTTCTCTAGATCATTTATATATATGTGGCTGTGCTCGTGGGTGTTTATGAGTGTGTGTGTATATATATATATATATATATATATATATTCCTGTCATTTATATATATTTAAGTATGTATATCATATATTACGTAGTTATACAAAAGCGTACTACATAATTACATAAACACGCACACATACACATGTATATATATGTATATATATATATATACATATATATACGTGTATATATATATATACATGTATGTATTTA
>NC_142930.1:14000234-14002734 GCF_046866305.1 Octopus bimaculoides | reverse complement strand
AACCATTAGAATGACCATAAGTGGCATTTGTTGTTGTTGGCACTCCGTCGCTTATGACGTCGAGGGTTCCAGTTGATCCGATCAACGGAACAGCCTGCTCGTGAAATTAACGTGCAAGTGGCTGGGCACTCCACAGACACGTGTACCCTTAACGTAGTTCTCGGGGAGATTCAGCGTGACACAGTGTGACAAGGCTGACCCTTTGAATTGCAGGCACAACAGAAACAGGAAGTAAGAGTGAGAGAAAGTTGTGGTGAAAGAGTACAGCAGGGTTCGCCACCATCTCCTGCCAGTGCCTCGTAAAACTTTAGGTGTTTTCGCTCAATAAACACTCACAACGCCGGGTCTGAGAATCGAAACCGCGATCCTATGACCGCGAGTCTGCTGCCCTAAGCACTGGGCCATTGCGCCTCCATATAAGTGGCATACACAGACTCATATACGTAACAAATACATGCGCAAGCATTCACATGCACACATATGTATGAGGGTGAATTGGCAGAATCGTTATGGAGTCATATAGAATGAATCATGATATTTGTTCTTACTTCCTCTACTCAGAGTTCAAATCCCACCGTGGTCAACTTTCCTTTCCATCCTATCGAGTTCGATGAAAAATACTATTCCGGTACAGTGAGCTACCGTACATGTAAGAATATCAACCGAAATTTCTTCTGGTATATGTTCCCGTTCCATGAGATCTTGGTTCAAAGCCACCATGGCATATTTGGCTACCAGAGTTAACTCATCGCCGGATTAATACCACCACCTCGTTCCTTCGGTAACTTGGGTGCCTTTTGAGCAGTGGTTATCAACTGGGAGTCCACATAAGATTTTTGGGGGTCTACATAGCAAAACAGTAAATTGGGGACCCACAAAAGTATTTTGTGGACCGCTGAAAAAAATTTGCTTTAGATATATGTTTTGGTATTTATTACAAGAAACAACTAGGTTTCTTTCTTTAACATTTTAAATAGTTCAGTCTCTACAAGTTAATTTGTGAAAAACAAAATAGGAATTTTGAAAGAAGCAGCTATAAAAGAATGGCTATGAGGGTTCACCAGAATAAAATGGTAATCAAAAGGGTCCATACATAAAAAATGGTTGAGAAACCCTGCTTTAGAGGGTTTAACTCTAATGCAAACATTTGCGCCAGGCTCCCGGTTCGAAAATAAATTCAATTTAATTTTGTTTGTGAACTACTGAAAATGACACACTCCTTTGGGTATGCATTCTCACACTGAGTGAAATGACGGTATGCTCTGACGAAGGCCTTGCTCAAACAATCATCTGAAGAGGCGCATTTTACACTTTGGATGAATGATAATGATTACGCAATATCTCAGCAACGGACTACGAATGGCAAAATTAGTTGAAACAATCGTAGTGATTTTAACCATAGCATGTCGTTCATTCCATTTTCTATCATTTTTCTTTGTGCCTGAGTATGTGTATGTATGTGTGTGGGTGCGTGCGCGCGTGTGTGTTGATGTCTATGTCTGTGTGCGTGTGCGCGTGTGCGCGTGTGTGTTTGTGTGTATTGTGTGTATGTATATATATATATATATATATATATATATATATAATAGGTGCATTGTTCAGTGGTTAGAGCGTCAGACTCATAATCTTGAGCTAGAAGGTTGCAGGAACGGGCTGTGTGTTGGCTTCTTGAGCAAGCCACTTTACTTCACGTTGCCCCAATTCACTCATCTTATTAATGGGTTGCGATGTCACTGGTGCCAAGCTGTATCAGCCTTTGCCTTTCCCTCGGATAACATCAGTGGGCGTGTAGAGGGGATGCTGGTATGCATGGGCGACTACTGGCCTGCCATAAACAATCTTGCCCGGACGTGTGCCTCAGAAGGAAACTTTCTTGGCGCAATCCCATGGTCATTCATGACCAAAGGGGGTCTTTACTTATTCGCCCTTTATATATAAAGCAGATACATTACATGCTAAAAAGAACGCAGGAATATATCAGTAGCAGACATTGTTGTTCAAATACTTATCACTGGCCAAATTGATGAATTTCTTATTTATTTTACAAATTTCGTTCTATTACTGCAAATTGCCTGAGCCATATATGTCTCCTACACTTTTTCTATACATCTAAGCGTCGTCCACGCAAAGAGTAAGGTCGGACAAATGCTATTGTGATAATGCTTGTTGAAGCAGAAGCAAATGCCTACAGCTGTCCGCTTGTCTGTAGATAATTTGTCTGCCTTTCCTTTAATGACAAGTCACTTTTTGAGAATTCTACAATCTTTTGATTGTCTCTCCTTTTCATTTGGAGCTAGTTCCAATCACTACGAACCGAGCCAGAAAACGATTGCTTTTTTTTTTTTTTTTTTTTGCAAGTGAATATAATTTCAATTAATCATGAATCTATACAGCATTTGATATAGACTTTTTTCACACTCGACCATACACACACACAGACACACACACATACACATACGCACACATACACACACACATACATATGCAGGAAAAGAGAGTG
>NC_142930.1:13985234-13995234 GCF_046866305.1 Octopus bimaculoides | reverse complement strand
CTCCACCGCTATCACCTCCACCACTACCACCTCCACCACTACCACCCCCACCACTACCACCTCCACCACTACCACATCCACCACTACCACCTCCACCACCACCTCCTCCACCACTGCCACCCCCACCACTACCACCTCCACCACTACCACCTCCACCACTACCACATCCACCACTACCACATCCACCACTACCACCTCCACCGCTATCACCTCCACCACTACCACCTCCACCACTACCACCCCCACCACTACCACCTCCACCACTACCACCTCCACCACTACCACCTCCACCACCACCTCCTCCACCACTGCCACCCCCACCACTACCACCTCCACCACTACCACCTCCACCACTACCACATCCACCACTACCACATCCACCACTACCACCTCCACCACTACCACCTCCACCACTACCACCCCCACCACTACCACCCCCACCACTACCACCTCCACCACCACCACCGACACTATCGCCACCACAACTATTACCCTCACCACCATTGTCACAACCACCACCGTCGCTACAACCCCCACCAATATCATCACCCCCGCTTCTACCACCACTTCATCCACCACAATTATCTCTACCACTACTACATCCACCACAACGACCACTACCACCAGCGCTACCATCCACACACCATTCTACACGCCAAAAGTATCACAAAAATCAATGTCATGTCTTATTTCGCAAACCACCATCCCCTTCCACACTCTCATCCCTTTTACCCATAATCCCACTTCCATCACCACCTCCATCAACACCCTTCACCCGTCACCAAACAAAGAGAAGAAAACACAAGCGTACACACGCGTACACACATACACACACTCATACGCACACAGAAATACACACACACTCATACACACGGACACGTACATACATACATGTATACTCTTCAAATAAACACATGCGCAGAGATAAGGTGAGACTTTGAATTTCTTACATTAAGCCATCTAAATATGCATATGCACATATGATTGGCATTTAGTATTTTAAATATTGCAGAAGAAAGGATTAGCGAATCTTTATTTGACTTCTTTTTAATTTGCTCGCTAAAACGTGTCAATGGAACAACACTCTGTGTCTTTATATTTCAGGGTTTATTGTTATTGTTTATATTAATGGATAATAATCTATTTCTATCTCTTTATCTCTCGCCTTATCTTTCACTCACTCTTTCTCATTGTGGCTCTGTGGTAAGAAGTTTTCTTCTCAAACCTCAGCATTTCCGGTTCAGTCCCACTGCCTAGAACTTTGGGCAAGGGTCTTCTACTAAAGCAACGAGCCGACCAAAGATTTGTAAGTGGAAACTGAAAGAATCCCATCGTATGTAGGTAGGTATGAATCCCATCGTGTGTGTGTGTGTGTGTGTGTGTGTGTGTGTGTGTGTGTGCCTTTGTGCTAGTGTTTGTTCCCCACTTGCACTTGACAACTGGTGTTGCTTTGTTAACATGCCCGTAACTTAGTTGTTCAGCAAAAGAGACCGGTTGAATAAGTTCCACGCTTTAAACTATAAGTACTAGGATCAATTCATGCGATTGAAGTTCTTCCAGGTAGTGTCCCAGGATGGCTGCTTCTCAATGAACGATACAAGCAAAACTATAGAAGATGCATGTGTATATCTATCTATGAGTGTCTCTTTGTGTTTGCATTTGTCATCCACCAACACTTGTCAACCGGTATTGGTTTGTTTACATCTTCGTAGCTTTGCATAGTACCAGGCATAAAACTAAATACATACTGATATCTAGATGATGTTCCAGCATGACTGCTGTCGAAACAAATAAAGATAAAAGATATATATATATCAGGGACGTACCGCTTAGGTAGGCAAGGAGGCAATGCCTACCTTGAATAAAATTTTATGCATTAACCATTCCTGGAAGCTGGTATGTAAATATTAATGACTTGTAGGTAAGTGGTGGGCTGCTGACCGATGTCGGTCTGCGAGCCATCAGCTGCAGGTACGCGGCGAGTTTCCAGAAAGGAAAGAAACATTATAAAATGCTTATAAAATGTTTATTTAATATTGTATTATTTGCTTACAAATAAATATAAGATTAAAAAAATTGTCCACTTTTATTATATTCATTATATATATATTGTTTCCGGTATGAATTAATATTACTAAGAAATATTACCGTTCCGTGGCACATTGGAAAAAAACTGCCGGTACGTCACATCAGATAGTTTGAGCACTTCGTCTTCCTGTGACTTTCTATTTTTCACTCATCATATATGCGTATGTGTATGTGTGTGTGCATGTGCGTGCGTGTGTGTTTGTGTTTGTGTGTGTGTGTGTGTGTGTGTGTGTGTGTGTGCGTACTTTTCCGCTATTTCTTTTTTTTTTAGTCTGAAGAATAGCCGGAAAGTGCATGGCACGCAATCTAAGCTTAAACGCCCATTATCTATTATATTTTCAGTCATTAAGCTAATAACTCGCATTTAAATCAAATGTATATCAAATTGTGTGTGTGCGTGTGTGTGTGTGTGTGTTTGTGTGTGTTTATGTATGTATGTATGTATGTATGTATGTATAAAGTGAGAGAAAGAGAGAGGTTTTAACATATTTGATACACGTGCTCCTTGACTCTACTTAAGTGGCCTTGAGTTCTTTACTAAATGATAAAGACCTTGTAGTTCACATGTATATATATATATATATATATATATATATATATATACATACATATATATACATGTCTGTGTGTTTATGTGTGCGTGTGTGTCTGCGTGCGTGTACATGCATATAGATATATATATAACTCTGTGTGTATGTGTGCGCGCGTGAGTGTGTGTGTGTGTGTGTATGTGTTTGTGTGTGCGTTTGTGTGTGTGTGTGTGTTTGTGTGTGTGTGTGTGTGTGTGTGTGTGTGTGTGTGCCTGCGTGTGTGTCTTTTTTCGTATTCTTTCTGCAATTTTCGTCTTGGTTTAGTTATTAGTTTGCTTTCAGTTTTTGCATTTTGTTATTTCCTCTTCTTTCTTTTGCTGGTGAGTTAAAAGTATTGAAAAATCTTCGGCCAATCTTTATTGATTTTGGCAAATTTCTACATAGAACGGAAAACGTGAAAGACGCTTGCTGGCACAGTTATGTTATCCCGTAAGTATAGTGCTGACAGGAGTTTGGCAATTGCAGATGCAAGAATGCATCAGCGGCAAAGAGCCTCATAGGAATGGAAGAAGACATGTTATGCCAGTACGAAAAAGACACCAGCTGCAACTAGCCATTCCTTATATGGAAGTTGATGGACGAAAATGAATATTGCAGAGTAGGCTGACACGTATGCAGTAGACACATACCAGCCAAATAATCACAGCGATGTATACACGCATACACATACATACACACACATAAACGCACTTACATTGCATTCATACAAATACATACATACATGTGTGTGTTGTTTCTACGCATATATGAATACAGATGCACATACGAGCATACAACATGCAACAATATAAGTGCATATGCGTGCATGCAAACGACCAGCTCGTAAATATCCACTCTTAACTTACTTTTCTATCATAAACTTTATTCCTTTATCTCTCTTTCTTTCTCTCTCTCTCTCCCTCTCTCTCTCTCTCTCTCTCTCTCTCTCTCTCTCTCTTTAACTCTGTTTCTCTCTCCTCTCTCTCTCTCTTCTCTCTCCCCTCCCTCTCTTTCTCTCTCCCTCTCTTGCTATTTCATCCTTACACTTTATCTCTCTTTGGCTCTCTCTCACCTTCTCTTACGATTTTTCACATTCTGCAGCTTCATTGCTTTCGTTAGTCACTCTTCTGTCTCTTTCTCTCGCTTTCTCCCTCTCTTTATCTTTGTCTCTCTCTATATATATATGTATATGTATATATGTGTATGTATATATATATATATATATATATATATATATATATATATATATATATATATATATATTTCTCTCTGTTTCTGCATTTACGTTTGCCACGCATGTGCATATATATGTACATGTATATAAATATCTGTACTTATCTGAATAAATACATTCATACGTACGTACACATGAATATATACATGAGGCTATATGAGAAGAAGAAAAGGCTTTGAATAAGGATCCAGTTTATAGAAGGCTTACACACAATTGGAGAAGAATATAAATGAATTAGGGAACAATTGGGAATAAGTCAGTGTTACCGTACAATCTTACTACCTTACTATCATAAATGCGATAAGAAAAGACCATATAAATATTATTGGTACGAAACGGTAACAATATCCTGAAATATATGTAGTAAATCACATCACTATATCCAAGAACTGGTTTATTGTTTGGAAGCATTTGTTACAGAAATATTGTGTTGAAATTGTAACCGAAACAAAAAGAACGTCACCTAACTTAAATGGGAGAATAGAGGGAGAAGAAAAAACTGTAAAAGACGTAAAAGAAAACTGACCGAGTCAATTTTCAGCAAATTTCGTGAAGTATATGGAGAATATCCGAAATGAAACTTACGTATTGTTTGCTTAAGAAGAAAATATGAATGGCGACAAATGATCTACAGACAACAGAAGAATATATAAAGCAATGAATTGTGATAAAGCCAACACAGATATTGCAGCATAAACAAAATCAGTGTTTATGATTATGGAACGAATATTTTGTTAACAATTGAACTGCTGCGCCGAAAGAAACCAAAACCAAAGAAAAAAAAATAGAATGACAGATTTAAGTCAAAGGAATGCTTGACAATTATTCGATGCGAGAGCTTATGACTGTGAGAGTACTGTAACTGAGCATAAGATATCAGAAGACTCCAAAGTCCAATCGCATGTTTTAACAATCAAATAATAATCCTCTATGACATAAGAAAAAGGAAAGGTGGTGAGCTGACTGAATCGTCAATACACCAGAGAAAATGCTTAGCGTCGTCTGACTTTACATTCTGAGTTCAAATTCCACCGAGGTCGACTTATCCTTTCAATCTTTCTTTTTTTGTTGGAGGGTTGATAAAATAAGTCCCAGTTGAGTACTAGGGTCGATGTAACTGACTTACGTCCTCTAGTGAAATTGCTGGCCTTGTGACAAGCATTGAAACCAATATTAAGGAGGTGAATTGGCAGAATCGTTAGCTTGCCGAACAAAATGCTACACGGCATTTCATCCGGCTTTACGCTCTCAGTTCAAATCCCACCGAAGTCGACTTTGACGTTCATCCTTTCAGGAGTCGATGTAATCGACTTGACCCCTTCCACAAAATTTCATATATTGTGCCTTTAGTAGAAAGAAATATCATCATTTCCTTTTGTATTACCAAGCACAGCTCTCTAGTAATTAGATATGTATAGCATTTTTTGTTTTGTTTTGTTTTTTGTCTTCATATTTTCTGTTTTACCAAAAGTCTTCTACGTCATGCGTGCGGGGTATAGTTGTACTATTTTCTGTATGTTGGATATTTTTGTAAGTCCTGGATATTACTTGTGTATATTCGTCTTCGTGGTTTTTAACTCATTTATAATGCACCTGTTTTCACAAGGATCGTTTCTATTTTTAATCTGCATATTCCGTTATCTCAATTTCCAAACCTTTATATTTGGAAAATTTCTCCATTTCTTTTAAAGACACATAATCGATTGCTTGATCTGATACTGCGATAAATATGTCCCATTATCTGTAAATATATTCTTTCTTAAGTGATCGGCGAGCAGAAAATGTAGTTAATTGTATCTTCCCAACTTCTCCATAATCTCAGCTTTAATATATTTTCTGTTTCATTACACGATTTCTTATGGTTTCTTGTGGTAAATAGTCTATTTGCAGCCACGTGGTCTCAGGTTCGGTTCCACTGGGCAGAAACTTTAGCAACTGATTCTGAATAAATCTGATAGATGGAAACTAAGTAGAAGCCCGTCGCATACATGTATGCCTGTGCGTGCATGTGTGTGTGTGCGTGTGTGTGTGTGTGTGTGCGTGTGCGTGTGTGTTGATCCCTTGCCACTGCTTGACAGTGCTGATATGTTTACGTTTCCATAACCCTAGCAGTTCGGCTAAATGACCGATAGAATAAGTACCAGCCTTTAACAAATATATACTCTGTTCCATTTGTTTGACTAAACAGTTCAAGGAGGTACCTCAACACGGCCGCAATTCAATGCCTGAAACAAGAAAAAAGACAAAAAATTCTATGCCGTATACAAGAATCATTTGCTATCATATTTGAGACCAGACCTTCTCAGTCAGTGTTGCGATTTTTGACTATTTGGCCCCTTTTAGAAACAATAAACGGATTCACTATAGTAACTGATATGGATATCCGGATTTTTAAAAATGCGTCACTGAAGAGAAGAAAATTCACAAAAAGCCTTTAATATCGTGTTAGATACAGATAAATGAGATAAGAAATATTGTACCATTCACAGACTTACATATACTTAGAAATCAATGAAGTAATAAGAGTACAGTTAACACGAACGAAAATAAAATGTTAGAAGTTAATATATTTTAGCGATATTACCAAATCCCATCGATGTCAACTTTTTCTTTCATTCTTTTAACATCAATAAAATGAAGCACTAATCAAGTAATGGAGTCAATTTAATTGAATTGACTCCCTCAAAAATATGTGACCTTGCACGAACATTATAAATCAATATTATAGACACATTAGACTAATATGTAAGACAGCTAAATGCAAGAACAAATAAAGCAAGTGACATCGATACTCAAACACTTCCAATATTAAGCGACTAATTTAAGGCAGCGAGCCGGAGGACGGTTATCGTGCCGTACAAAATGCTTAGCGGCATTTCGCCCGCCTTTACGTTCTGAGTTCAAATTCTTCCGGGAACGACTTTGCTTTTAATATATTTTGGGTCACCTTTTCATGGTCGATAAAATAAAGTACGAGTCAAGTACTTGGGTCGATGTGATTCACTTGCTCCCCGCACCAAACTTTCTTGGCTTGAGCCAAAACTAAGTAATTCAGCTGAATTAAGGTGGCGAAATAGCAGAGTCGTTCCGAGTGTCAGATAGAATAATTTATGGTATTAACTCCACAGTTTGTACTCTGAGTTCAGATCCTACTCAAGTTAGTATAAAATGGTCGATATAAAAGACTATTGATCCCTCGCAGTGATATGGTGTAACTGTAAGAACATCAACCTGGATATCTTGTGTTATTCGTCTACACCTTTTGCGTTCTGAATACAAATCCCGCTATGCACCACGAGTGGCAAATTTAATCCTGTCCCAGGCTTAACACCATCGGTCAGGCTCTGTTATGAGCATTCGGTACAGGTTTCCAACAAGAGAACATCTTCCTAATTCACTTTCTCTCACCAGTCTCGAAAGCTCTGTAAAAGGGTTCCGAACACTACTTTATCCCTTAACTGAAAGAAACACTAAATGAGTAGGAAAGCTGGATGGAAAAAATCAAATTGCTGACTAAATAAGTACATTTCTTGCGTAAAGTCTAACCTTGAAAGATTTTAATGACCAAGAAATGAAGATGAAAAATGAAATTGGAAAATTGTTATAAACTATCCAGGGTATGATTACAAGACCTTGTAACTGTTGACTGGATGATTAATATAATTAACTAAAAAAATACAAACAAAACGAAAACAGTTTTCTGTCTTTAGGGAAGTCAACAAATACAAAAACAGTGGTCATGGGTATGAGAAGATAAACAATACAAATAAAATTAACTTGAAATGGAATTACAGGATACCATGCTCGTGATTACGAGCAATGCTCTACTCATCGGGAAAGATTGGACAAAAGAGAGATTGATGGAGAATAATCTCAGCCATGGCTAAGATGTTCTGAATTCCAAATTGAGGCCGGAGGATTTTGGTATGCATTGCAAGACTAGTCTTTCTCAGAAGAAATTACGAAAACAAAAGAAAGCGACCATGATTGACCGCTAGCTCCAAAAGTTTTTATTCCCCCTCTGTTTATTTGCACGTGTTCTATTCTATTGAAAAGTGTAGGCTCGAAGCGTAAAAGACTTTCTCCCTTTTCCGAACGTCAAACTAATACACCAGTTTGTTGTTTATACACATGTCTTCGTCTTTTGTTTTTCTGTAAATTCCTTTGTAACTGTCTTTAGCAATAAAAGCTAGGTTGATAGCTATGACGGGCCTGTCTAAGGGTTGACATTCTTTCAAACCCTTTTGTGATGTAATTTTTTAACCGCACGTAGGCATAGTTTCCAATGTATGACATTCCCGGCTGCACATTATATATATATATATATATATACCTAGATTTTATTGCTAAAGACCGTTACAAAAGAAATCTTATCTAACCGATGCAAAATTGTAGCATGCGACTATACATTTCCTAAAAATGAATAAATTATTCTAACACAGTTGAAAATCCTTTATCCAAAATTCGAAGATTCAAAAACCTCCATAACCTGAAAGTTCTAATGCTGGGATTTGTGCTGGGAAGGTTCCACAAAATAAAACTTTTAGGTGCCGTTTTTATTTTGGGGTGTGGAGGAGTCTTTGGTGGTGGTGATGGTGGTGGTGGTGGGTCTTTGGTGGGGTGGGGTGTGAATACGGTACAGTAAGCACGAAACGTTTATCTTTACGTTAGATCTAAGTTTCATCGCCATGTATGAGAGGGACAAGCGTCATTGATTGTGCGTTACTTAAAAAGTAAAATGCTGACTTTTTCTATTTTTATTTTATTTATCTGTAATTATGTCCAATGTTTTGTTTTTATATCTTTCATAAAACCTATACTCGTGTAGTAAAAAATAAAGTAAAACATATCATATACGTGTATATTGTAATCCTTTAATCTAAATATGATGTCCTAGATGAAGACTGATATCTTACCTTTCCAATAATATGTATTAAAAAATTATTTAATATGTATATAAAGCTACATTGAGGATATATGTATGCGCTATATAAAGGAAATTTAAATGAATATTGTGGTTAGATTTTGTCCCATCCCTAAGCTCAATCATTTTATAGATGCAAATATGCCGAAATCTGAAAAACTGCATAATCCAAATCGCTTTAGGTCCAAGGAATTACGGATATGTGGAAATAGTGATAAACAGAATTTAGGGATTGAAAATGGAATCAATACTCATAATAATAGGGATCTAGGAAATGATTGAAAAAGAAGCAAACAAATATTTCATCAAAATCCCATCATTTACAAATATGCATAACGTTACAGAAAACACTTGTGCAATTCTCTGCACGTATTAGGTAGAACGATTTCAGTGTGATAAAAAACGAAGAAAAAAACAAAACGCTTCACATACTCGAGGTAACGTATAGCTTCTGCTTTGTCGTGCAGTGAATGTACACAATAATAATGAACGAAAAGGGAAAAAATTGTTTGCTATTGAAGGCTGTGGAATATAGGAAAATTATTCATTTCAAGGAAGTACCAAACTCTAATCTTCTTCAAAGTAGGATCCTCTGACTTCAATGCATTTATTATAGTACTGTGGTTACTTTGTGAAGGCCGCATAGAGGTTCTTCAAAGTGAATATGTCCAGGATGCTTGTCACATCCTTCTTCAAATTCACAAATACTGCTCCTGAGGTTCTTCTTCATCTTAGAGAAAACCAAAAGTCACAGGGTATAAACTCTAGTCGGTCGGGAGGAGTAAGGGACACTTATGATACTCATTTCTGTCGAGTTGCTGGTTATCAGGATGATCGTAACTTTGCGCGAATTTCGTGCATGTTCGAACCTTCATGAAAGATTCTGTTTCCAGTTGCCTCGCAAAATCCAAACTTTTATGTCTTCAATGTCTTCAACTAGAAAAATCACGATATCCTTCATCCAAAAAGTTACGTGTTTTCTCAGCCTGATCTCATGTCCTGACGTCCCTCTCCCTCCCACGCCTCATGGTTTCTTAGCTTCACTCTATCGTCCTTGAATTTCTTGTGTTCGACTGATACAAGTTAATCCATAGGGAGTCATAACTTTCTGGAACGTTTTGCCCAGCTTAACATGTCCTCACGTCCCTTAAGCATCCTGAAAACTAGTCAGCTGTGACAAGCAGT
>NC_142930.1:13945234-13982734 GCF_046866305.1 Octopus bimaculoides | reverse complement strand
ATCTTCACGTTGACAGTTCAAATCCCGATGAGGTTGACTTTGCCTGTCACCATTTTGGAGTGGATAAAATAAGTATTACTTGCGCACTGAGGTCAATGTGATCGATTTAGCCCCCTCCCCACTCAAATTTGATGGCTCTCGGCCAAAATTTGAAACCAACATTATATATATATCATACATTTATAGACAGACAGATAGATAGATAAATAGATAGTTGCATGGATGGATTGATTGACTGATTGACTATAAGATTAAATAAGTCAGCGAAATGACAGAATTGTTAATGCGCTGGAGAAAATGCTTAAGCGACATTTTGTCTGTCTTTACAATCTGAGTTCAAATTCTGCCTTGGTCGATTACACCTTTCATCCTTTCAGGGTCGATGAAATAAGCACTAGTTGAGTCCTTGGGTCGATGCAATGCATAGATCCTCTCACAAAACTTCAGGCCTTGTACCTATAGTAGAAACGATTATAAGGTCACATGGCGGCGAGCTGGCAGAAACGTTAAGCACGCCGGGCAAAATGCTTTGCGGTATTTCGTCTGCTGTTACGTTCTGAGTTCAAATTCCGCCGAGGTCGACTTTGCTTTTGTCGATAAATTAAGTACTAGTTACGTATTGGGGTTGATGTAATCGACTTAATCCCTTTGTCTGTCCTTATTTGTCCCCTCTATGTTTAGCCCCTTGTGGGCAATAAAGAAATAAGAAACGATTTTAAGGTCAAATTTTTATTCCCTAATAACTAATTAGTGGATGGAATCGGTTGTGAGACTACCGAAACTTATTTTATTCAAGTTTTTGTTGCAGTTTCAAACTTTTAATGTCATTTATTTTATTTACTGAATTTTCTTTTTAAAATAGGAGAAAAAGAAAAGGAAAAGAAAACTGTGTCTCAAGTCTCACTCTCCGTCCCAGCTGTTAACTACATGGAGCTGTAATAAGGAACAGGTTTTACTCGCCATAGTTATTGAAGTTATATAACTGAGATGAAATCTCCGATGATATCATTATCACAAAAACAGGCATCATGACTTTCATCAGATTAGGTCTTTTTTTTCCTAAGTTTGCAGGAGGCGATGTTAATTTTTAATTTCTGAAAGTCTGTAGCTGAAAGGAAAATCATACACGGATATATATGAAGTTATACATACATATACATATATATATATATATATATATATATATATATATATATATTGATATAAATGTCTGTGTATAGGATGCGTGTATATATATTTGCATATTTATATATACATACACGCAAACACGCACGCATACACAACACACACACACACACATACACACACACACACACACACACACACATATATATATATATATATGTATGTATGTATATATATATATATATATATATATATATATATATATATATATATATATATATACATATATATATATATATATATATATATATATATATATATATATATATCAAAAGCCACTGTCTATTTCAGGGACATTCGATTGTCTTTTTTAAGTAATACAGTATTTGTCATAAAGATAAGCATCAGTAGCGCAAATTTGTGTTTTTAGTAAATTTTAATTGGTTTATGCAGATATTTGTGTAGTTTTTATTTCTAGTTTTCAAACTCAAATAACTGATGACGATTTGGGAAATGACAGCTGTTTGTGGTAACATGGGATATAAAGAGCCTGAAGAGCGAAGAAACTAGAAATAAATCTAAGAGGAAGTTTCATAAGAAAAGTCTAGCAAAGTTATTCATGAGTTGTTAAGGAAATTTCAGAAAACGGCATCTGTGCATGATGACAGAAAATCTGGAGAAAGAATTGAATTGGTTCGAGAAGAATTTGCCGAGGATTCGCAGTTATCGACTTGTAACGTAGCTAGCACGTTGAAAATTCTCCGTGCATTAATCCACAGAATCCTACAGAATGATCTGAACAAAAACACTTATCACATTCAAGTTGTTCACGACTTATAAGAAGAGGATTACCCATGCAGATCAGCGATGTGCACTGAGCTTATTGATCAAACTGAACAGAATTTTGTCGATTAAATCGGCGCTTCCATTGATGAAGCGACCTTCCACACGCGTGGAAAGGTTAATCGGCAAAATTGTCGCATTTGGGGAAGCAAGAAGCCAACTAAATTTCTTGAATGAGAGAGAGATACACCGTAGGTGAATGTTTCATTTGATATGACTAAATCAATAGTGTTTGGATCTTCCTTCTTTGCAGAGACCACGATCATGGGAACTGTGTATTTTGAAATTCTAAAACGATTCTTCGAACCTCGACGTCTAACAGATAGCATTCTTGACACAGTAATTTTTCAACAGGTTGGAGCACCATGCCATTATGCAAAGATTGTACATAATTATCTTGACAAACGCTTCGGACTTCACAGTCCGAAAGACTGCGGACTTCACAGACCTTCCTAAATCGCTGAAATCAATGCTATTTGAAACATTGCAAGAGAAAAACTGCTGCAAAGACATGAGCAGGGTGAGTTGCAGAGAGGTGACGGTCTACGAAGGAAGGATGGAGCGTAGAGATTAGTGCGGGGACTGAAAATTATTGAGAATTTGATTAAGTCAAGGCTATATGAATGGCTTATGAATGCCTGAGTAGAGGCGACATAGCTCTGCCTACCTCGATGGACAAAGGCCATTGTAGCAACCGTACAAAAGGTTGAGGGGGAGACATATACCTGTAAACCAGAGACTTAGACATGTGTGTAGGTGGTTGTGTATTAATCTCTTAGCTTGGAGAGGGGCGATTCTGAACGCGGTATTACATAAACGTGTAGAGCAGCAGCATCACAGTTGTGAGAACAAGTCTTCTATTGAGGATTCTAGTTGCGCGCTGCGCATGATAAAGGAATTTATGGGACAATAGTGTTTCCATGATATGAATAGTGTTGATGTTTTCTTGCTGAAAGAGACAAAAATTGGCAATGCTCCATTGGAGGATGCTTTCAACGCCTCTTTTTCATAGAATCTGTGTGGATTTGCCGTTTGATATCTAGTGGAAGATGCAGGGTCAGGGAAGGTTAGAGACGAATGAAGTGTAATGTTATCTGCGTAGTTGGACGTGACAGCAAGTGATTCCAAGGGTACGTCGGGGCTGATTGAATGAGGAAAGAGTTCTGGCAACGTTTACCACGAAAGCATAACTTGATCCAAGTTACTGATCCAAGAGAATAGGATTTCATGAGAAGTGATCCGTGTTGCAGGCTAAGGAATAATTAGTTTAGAAATGTATTACGTTCTAGTGAATAAGAATGAACACATAATGCAAAATGCATTTTTATTAAATGCATTTTTATTGGTTCATTCTAAGATACTTATAATAATAATACAAGAGAAGACACAGCACTACTGTTAGCAAGTATTTGAAACGTTCTTGCGGCAAGTCGGATAGTGTCTTATGAGTTTGCACCTATAATAAATGTGTCTGAAAAAAGCATGAAAACTCGTAAAAAATATGTTGGATGCCACTTACTGCTTGTGAGGAATCAGTTATTTAGATTTGACCATATATATATATATATATATATATATATATATATATATATATATATATATATATATATATATATATATATATATATATATATATATATATATCGTCTGCTAAAAAGAAAAAGATCACTAGTCGTTGGGATTCAACTTTAATACAGAATAATTCAAGAATTGATGAGTAAGTTGGCCTCGTTAAATGTTCTAACGTTCACACAGTCTAGAAGTTGATGGAAATATAATCTACATATTCATTTTGATTAAACTTTAAGCAAGCTAAAGATTTACTTTTTCTTTCGAGTAGTAACGTAAAACACAAAAGTTTTATTTCCGCTGCTATCCGTCACTCAAACCACCAAAAGAATCTCTACGCGGTCTTTCGACCTACAAGAAATGATTGCCAAATTTCCTTCAAGTTACACCAACTGACTTAAGATACACAGCGGGATTGATAATCGATCTGATCGATCACTACCAACACCAAACCTTCAGTAACATAATCTGAACCTCAATACTTACACTTTGTGGAGTATGTTTTAAGTGGAAGCTTCAACTAATATTGTGTGATCGTCGTGAATTTGTTACACACTTCCTGTGAGCAATGTATTGGATATAGATTCAATTCCCAGCTGGAATTTACGACTTAAGGCGATACAGATTGCTCTTAAGAAGTTTGCGCAGGATAAAACCTGTCTTTATCTCTTACTTAAGCCTCAATTATATATTTGTTGGCTTCGCTTGTAAAAGTAAATGATGCATCCGCATTCTGGTGCCAACATGAATGCTTCAGTTGTTCAATCAACACAGATATATGCATTTCAGTACTTATATATATATATATATATATATGTATATGTGTGTATATATATATGTATGTATATATATAGAGAGAGATACAGAGAGCGAAAGAAAGAGTGAGTGAGTGAATGAGTGAGTGAGTGAATGAGTGAGTGAATGAGTGAGTGAGTGATTGAGTGAGTGATTGAATATGTGAGTGAGTGGGTGAATGAGTGAGTGAGTGAGTGAGTGATTGATTGAGTGAGTGAGTGAGTGAGTGAGTGAGTGAGTGAGCGATGAGTGAGTGAATGAGTGAGTCACTGACTGACTGAGTGAGCGAGTGAGTGAGTGAGTGAGTGAATGAGTGATTGAATGAGTGAGTGAATGAGTGAATGAGTGAGTGAGTGAGCAAGTGAGCGGGTGAGTGAGTGAGTGAGTGAATGAGTGAGTGAATGAGTGAATGAGTGATTGAGTGAGCAAGTGAACGAGTGAGTGAGTGAGTGAGTGAATGAGTGAGTGAATGAGTGAGTGAATGAGTGAGTGAATGAGTGAATGAGTGAGTGAGCGAGTGAGTGAGTGAATGAGTGAGTGAGTGAGTGAGTGAGTGAGTGAGTGAGTGAGTGAGTGAGTGAGTGAATGAGTGAGTGAATGAGTGAGTGAATGAGTGAATGAGTGAGTGAATGAGTGAATGAGTGAGTGAGTGAGTGAGTGAGTGAATGAGTGAATGAGTGAGTGAGTGAGCAAGTGAGCGAGTGAGTGAGTGAATGAGTAAGTGAATGAGTGAATGAGTGAGTGAGTGAGCAAGTGAGTGAGTGAGTGAGTGAGTGAATGAGTGAGTGAGTGAGCAAGTGAGTGAGTGAGTGAATGAGTGAGTGAATGAGTGAGTGAATGAGTGAGTGAATAAGTGAATGAGTGAGTGAGTGAGTGAGTGAGTGAGTGAGTCAGTGAGTGAGTGAGTGAATGAGTAAGTGAATGAATGAATGAGTGAGTAAGTGAGCAAGTGAGTGAGTGAGTGAGTGAGTGGAAAAAGATATAGATAGATAGATAGATAGACAGACAGACAGACAGACAGACAGATTGATAGACAAACTGGCAGACAGACAGACAGACAGACAGACAGACAGATAGATAGATAGATAGATAGATAGATAGATAGATAGATAGATAGATAGATATACACATCATATATCAAATACCATATATTTTGAGAACAATACTTCTTGAATTATTATTGGTAAATAACCGTAACATATCTATTTGTATCTTTGACTCAATCCTCATGCAAAATCAGGGTGATACTCTGTGACAAGTCTAGGCTTTCAAATCACAGATAATGCATCCGACTGACTCCCATATATATTCCTTCTTTACAATTTCAGTGTGAAGATTTAGGTCAGATCAGGCCTGCCCACGAAGAAGTTTGTCAAATATTCTACATATTGGAAGCGAACTCAGAATCTCATGATTGGAAAGACAGCCTCTCAGCCATTCGGTTACGCCGGCGCCCACACATGATGTTGATATGTTCGGTAGAGACCCTATAGTCTTCGTGTTCGTCTCCCAACTCTGGTTGACAGCGGAAATCGGTTTGCTTACGTTCGAGTTAGCTAGCGGTTTGGCATAAGAGACCGATGGAATAAGGGCATAACTACAGATTTCTCAAAAATAACCCCCAATTGTTTTCCTCCAAAATTCCTATGTCCTCGGAATCTATATAGTCCGAGGTATATTTGTAGAGGATTTCATTAAAAGATATCCATTTTTCTTGAAAGTTAGGACGAATTGAAGGGGACTCCGGGGAATTTTCCGAAATACCCCACTCCCACCCCTCCTAAAACACTTTTCCCAAAAACATTTTGTATATTCGGAATGTACATGTTATAAAATATATTCGTAGAAAATTTCATTAAAAAATATCCCTTTTTCTGGAAGTTATGATCATACAAATTCGGGGGTGAGGCAGAAATCTGTAGTTAAGCCAGAATAAGTTCTAGGGTCTAAAAAACGATAAATACTGGAGTTGATTCGTTGTAGCTAAAACACTTCAAGGTGGTGCTCCAGTATGGCTGTATTCCAATGACTGAAGCTAGTAAAAGATAAAAGAAATACTTTTCCCTCTTTGGTAAAATATGCCCAACATATCTATTATTACGACATAGACTGATTCTGTTTTCATTCCTTTCATTGAGGTTATCTTTATTTCTAGATCTTTATACTTGGATAGTTTCTTCATTTCTTACAGAAATAGCATATTGTTGTCTGGTGGAATTGATTACATCGATTAAAAAGCATTTTGCCAGGTGGTTTTTGACAACATCTATACCATTTTACCACTATTTCAACTACTGCTGCTGCTACAGAAAACTACGGTTACTTGCGCCTCCACCACTACCACTACTATTACAACCATTATTATCACTACTACTATTACTACTGCTATCAACGCCACCACCAGCACCATCATACAACTGCTGCTGCTACTACTACTACTACTACTACTACAACTACTATCACCACCACCACCACGACTACTACTACTACTATTAATATTACTGCTATAACCCCGACGAATAATAATAATAATTTTTTCTGCTATAAGCACAAGGCCTGGAATTCTGAGGGAGGGAGCGAGTCGATTGCATCGACCCGAGCGATCCACTGGTACTTTCTTCATCAAACCGGAAATGGTGAAACGCAAAGTCAACCACTGCGGTGTTTTAGTCTAGAGTGTAAAGGCGAACGAAATGCCTCTTAGCCTCTTGTTCGGCATCCTAACGATTCTGCCAGCTTGCCACATTAATAATAATAATAATAATAATAATAATAATAATAATAATAATAATAATGATAATAGTTTCAAGTTTTGACACAAGGCCAGCAAGTCCAGGTGACAGAGATAAGTCGATTACAACGACCCCAGTTCTCAACCGGTACTTAATTCATCGACCTCCAAAGGATGACAAGTAAAGTCGATCTCGGCGAAATTTGAATTCAGAACGTTAATATAATGTAATATATATTCAAAGGTTTTGCCACAAGGGCAGCTTGGGAGAGGTGCGGATGAGTATATTATATCGACTCCAGTGTTCAACTGGTACTTATTTTATCGTCCTCGAAAGGATGAAAGGAAAAGTCAACCTTGTTGGAATTTGAACTCAGAACGTAAATCTAATAATAATAACAATGATGATAATAATAATAATAATAATAATAATAATAATAATAATAATAATAATAATAATAATAATAATAATAATAATAATAATAATAATAATAATAATAATAATAATAATAATAATAATAATAATAATAATAATAATAATAATAATAATAATATGGTATAAACACACGCCAGAAAAGGTCACAGAAAACGAGAAAGCAACCATACTCTTGGATATACCAATACACACAGATAGAGAAATTAAGGCAAATAGACCAGATATAGTTGTCAAAGATCATGAAGAAAAAAAATGCTTTCTAATTGATGTATCAATACCAGCAGATGACAACGTTTCTCTAAAAGAAATGGAAAAACTTTCAAAATACAAAGACCTGGAAATAGAGGTAACTCGAATGTGGAATCTAAAGACAGAAACAATTCCTATCATAGTAGGTGCCTTAGGTATAATAAAAAAATATTCAGACAAATACATAACAAAAACACCAGGACTTACAAATATATATAACATACAGAAAATTGCACTACTGGGTACTGCACACATCCTACGCAAAACACTTTCAATACAGTAAACATAAGAGCACCACAGCAAACCACAGCACATACCCAAGGCGCACAGAGCTGCGCTCGGTAGTGAAGTGAAAGCACGTTATAAAAATAAAACTACTGAACAATAATAATAATAATAATAAACAACAACAACAACAACAATAATAATAATAATAATGATTGTTATTATTTATTTTATTTGCCACTAGGGTGAAAGATGAAGGGGACAGTAAAAAGACAGACATAAAGTGTTGGGGTTTACATATAATGGGAAAAAGTATACAAAAAAGAGAAGTATGCATAGTATACATCACTAGAGAAAAAAAGTAATAGTGATGGGGTCCTTCTGATACAGGAGGGCCTCTAGGGAGGACCTCAAGGAACCCAACGATCCAACATCATCCTGAATTCCAAGGACGAGTGTCCTCTCCAAATCCCTTTCTTCCGACTCACAGGTCTACACTGAGAGTGGTACCATCCACTCTTGCCATTTTCGCAACTTTCACCCACCTCTTCGTAAATTCACTCGAGAACAGCACCTCCCTCTCCTCTCTCACTTTCTTTTTCAAATGGGGAATGTATCTCTCCTCGTTCCTTTCAACCTCGTCCACCAAACAACCTCTTTCACTACAGCCACCAGACAAAGAAAAACTGCCTTGCCTGCCCGACTAAAGGAGGACGGCGGGGCAATCATCGTTATGGACTCAGCTGACAGATGGATCCCTTCCACACGCGACAGCACCTGTTCGATATACCTCCACAAGTCAGCAATACACGGATACTGAACGAGTGCAAGCAAAACAGGTTTGTCGCTCTGCGAGCATCTCGGAGAAGCCCGTTTGACAGCACATCTGTGCCCATAGAATTTATCTCGAACTTGTAGCGCTCCCACCCCCGGTAGCATTGCCAAAGACATTTGCAAATTATCCATAATAGTTCCCGACCGTAAAGTCTTCCGGAATAGACTTGCCAGTTCGTCTTCGTCGACGCCTAGGGTCTCCCCGAAGACGTCCTCGCATTTCCCCGCAACTAATCCTCTCTATATAGCTAAAGTGAAACATCTACCGATCCTATTGGCGGACTTATAGAGGATAGTCCGCCTCTAGTACTAAAGAGCAAGGCGTTTCCAAGAATGTTTCTAGACACCTGCAGAAATTTGGTCTTCCAGCCCCTGTTGGGGCATAAACCGCCACCAGTCTAAAGGCGCCACTTTCGCCGCTGTTCACTATTCATGTACAGAAAGATAGCCCTGTACTTGGAGATCTAAGGATGTCCTAGAGTAGCACTGCAACACTGCCACCTGCTCTCGTTAGACCACAAGATGAGAATACATCCATCTGAAACCTCGAAAATGATTGCTAGAGCCTGTTTTCTGGAGATTCTTATTTCATTAATAGCAGCCACATCTAAAACAAGCGAGATTATTGAGCAAGTGATCTTGCATCCAAGCTGATCCCAGGCCACGCACATTCACATATGTGACATCTTGGCTTTCTACCCTTCACTAACACTGACAGATGAGTAACAGCCGAGAGATCAATTAGATCGGGCAGCTAGTCGATATGGTCTTACTTACATTGTAAAGTCAGTTCCATACCTATACCTGACCAGTTTTGCTTAGATATTTTCTTGACCTCCAAGATTGTCACCTCGTCTTCTGATTCTGCCAAGACGGCCGCCACTAACTAGTTGATGGATATTTCTAGCGGCGCATTCAGCACCCTAAGTTTAATTAACTCCGATGCAGCGGTATGTGACCTTGCATCTCAAAATATTCTCTATCACACCGGATGGAGGTTTTAGGGCTACCCTTCTCCCATTCCTTTTAGCAATTTTCCTTGCCACTTTAAAATCTTCATCTCCAAATTTCTCGCAGCAATCGCAAAAGAAACTGCAACAGAGGCGTTTTTGGCGGCCGTGGCAGTGGTGATATTCGTGTTTCTAAGCTTTACTTCTTTGTTATCATCATCGTCGTCGTTGTTGTTGCTATTGTTATTGTCCCTGCTGTTGCTGTTGCTATTGGTATTGTTGTTGCCGTCACCGAAAGTTTTGACGTTGCTTAGAGACGAAACAGTATTTGCCTCCGTGACGTCATTAAGTGTAGGCCATTCTATATATTTGTTCTCATTTTTCTCCGACAAGGAATGCAGCCCATTCTCGAACATTATAATGACTTCTTTATTAGCCATCTTTAAATAGTTGAAGAGCATGGCAAAATATTTGCTTTTGCCGAAAGTAATTAAAATTCAAAAATTATTGATGCGCAGCCTTTGAAAAACAGTGGGTGTTTCTATATAAAAATATTATCTGGGCAGTTCAGACAATCCCAGAAAAGCGATGGTAACAATAAAAATGAAAACACGGGGCCTTAGAAGCCCGAAAAGATTACAAACACTATTTAAACTTACACAGCTTCAAATTTCCGTGACTTTACAGTATGGTGGCCATAATAATAATAATAATAATAATAATAATAATAATAATAATAATAATAATAAATTAAGCTGCTTAGATCTGACATAGAATGTTTGAAAAACCTTAAATTTGACAAGAGTATCAAACCTACAAAGACCCAAAAACTAAAGAAAAAATATAACATGAAAACCATAGTTGACATTGATGCCACCATAGAAACCATCAAGCAAAAGGTATGTGCTAAAGCTGCCCGCATAGCAAGGTATGAAAAGCGTGTTAAATTCTTCCGAGATAATAACATGTTCAAAAATAACCCCAAAAATTTCTACAGGAAGATAGGGAAAACACCAGTAACAATAAAGTCTGTCCCATCAAAAGAAGAAGTGCAAGAATTTTGGAATAAAATCTGGGCAGAAGATAAAACACACAATGAAAAGGCCCCTTGGATTGATAGAATAGCTACAGACCTAGACTCCTTAGAGGAGCAAAAGTGGGAGGGGGTCAGGGTAGAAGATATAAGATCTGCTCTCAGGAGGTCAAGCAAATGGAAGTCTCCAGGAAAGGATAAAATTCCTAACTTCTGGTTGAATGCCTTCCCAGAAAGCCATGAACTGCTAACAAAACTTTACAACGATGTTTTGCATAATCCTAGTTTGATGCCCTCTTGGCTAGTTAATGGTTTAACATTCCTGCTTCCAAAAAATGAGGAAACAAACGAACCAAAAAATTATCGCCCCATAACCTGCTTAACAACAATGTATAAGACGCTAACATCTGTCCTAACCGAGTACACCTATAGTTTTTTAATAGAAAGTAGCATATTCCCTAATGAGCAAAAGGGATGTAAACGTGGATCTTATGGTTGTAAAGATCAGCTACTCATCAATAAGATGATCTTAGAAGATTGTCACAAGCGACACAAAAACTTGTCAATAGCCTGGATAGACTATAAAAAGGCCTTTGATAGCCTACCACATAGCTGGATTAGGAAATGTCTGGAAATGTATAAAATAGCTCCTACTCTGCGAAACTTTTTATCTGTAAGTATGAGATCATGGAGAACCACACTGATGTTGAACAATGACAATGAATCTCTAAATGCTGGAGATGTAAGAATTTCATGTGGCATTTTCCAGGGTGACTCACTATCACCACTCCTCTTCTGTCTAGCCCTAATACCGCTCTCAAAATTGCTCAATGATGCACAGTATGGTTATAAAATATTTGATAAAAATATAAATCATCTCATTTACATGGATGATTTAAAGCTCTTTGCAAAAAATGACCAACAACTCAAAGGCCTACTAGCGATTGTTAAACAATTCAGTGATGACATCAGGATGCAATTTGGCCTTGATAAATGTGCAAAAGCTATCTTTATCAAAGGAAAAATGACAAATACATCTAATGTGAACCTTGACCAGCAAAATGTCATAAAAGAGTTAGAACCAGCGGAGAGCTACAAATACCTAGGGGTAATTGAAGGGGACAATATCAAGCACTCAGTGATGAGGGAAAGGATCAGAAGAGAATGTTATCGCAGGGTGAGAGCAATACTGAAGACAGAGCTGAACGCGAGAAACAGGATCGAAGCGATCAATGCTCTAGCCATACCAGTCGTGACTTACAGTTTCAACATCGTTAACTGGTCAATTACTGAAATATGTAATGTTGACAGAAAAATACGAAAACTGTTGACAATGCATAGAATGCACCACCCTAAGGCAGATATAGAACGTCTTTATCTGCCAAGAAAAGAGGGAGGTCGAGGACTACTACAGCTGGCATTATCAATGAAGGTAGCCACAATTGGCCTAGACACCTATATGAAAAACTCTGAGGACTGGATGCTAAAACTTGTCTTAAAATATGAAAGCAAGAAAGCATCTTACTCAGTAACAAAACAGGCAAAGGAATATCTAAGTGAATTCCAATTGCAACAAATTCAAGAATTAGACGAACTAGAAACACCTACAGAAAAAGCTAAGCGCTTGAAAACCCGTGCTAAAATTGCTGCCTTAGCTATTATGACTGAAAAATGGCATGGAAAACCTCTCAATGGCAAATACCCAAAGAGAGCGAATAATGCAGATATTGACAAAGCCCTTACCCACCAATGGTTAATGGCCTCTGGATTGAAATCAGAAACAGAGGGGTTTATCATAGCAGCCCAAGATCAATGCCTACCTACAAAGAACTACCAGGCCAACATATTAAAGAACGGCAGCTCCCCATTATGTCGTATATGCCAACAACAAAATGAGACCATCGATCATGTTGTCTCCATGTGCAGTCTGCTTGCGCCTACAGAGTATCTCAACAGGCATGATAGAGCTGCACAATATATTCACTGGGTAATATGCAAAAACCTGGACTTGCCCCATGATAAAAACTGGTGGGAACACAAACCACCCCCAGTACTTGAAAATGATCACATTGCACTCCTCTGGAACTTCACCATTCAAACTGAAAGAAAGATAGACGCAAATAGGCCAGACATCATACTGAAAGACTTCAGACAAAAATCATGCCTCCTCATTGATATGACTGTCCCAATTGATATAAACGTATCTGTCAAGACCTACCAAAAACTGAGCAAATATAAAGATCTTGAAATAGAAATTAGCAAAATGTGGAATCTGAAGACGAAAACAATACCTATTGTCATAGGTGCCCTGGGAATGACAGCGAAACGGGCTGATTACTACCTAGCTCAGATACCAGGAAACCCCAAAATGGCTGAAGTCCAAAAGATAGTGCTCATGGGAACTGCCCATATCCTACGTAAAATACTGTCTATGTGATCTCAAATTTTAAAGCAAACATAATTTTCTTATGGTTTCTTAAACATTCACTTGAACAAAACTGTACAAATCCAAATATATGGTACCCTAGGCATAACACCTACATGAACTTCTAACTTGTTGTCTCTTGAGGTCTCTGGGTGAGACTTGGATCCAACTTGTACAAATGCAAAACAAAAGTCAAACATAAAATAATAATAATAATAATAATAATAATAATAACCTTTTCTACCATAGGCACAAGGCCTGAAATTTAAGGAAGGGAACAGTCTATTACGTCAAACTCAGTATTTCATTAGTATTTAATTTATCGATCCCGAAAGGATGAAAGGCAAATTCGACCTCGACAGAATTTGAACTCTAAACATGAAGATAGACAAAATACCGCTAAGCATTTTTCCCAGCTTCCTAATGATTCTGTCAACTTGCCAATTTAATAATAATAATAATAATAATAATAATAATAATAATAATAATAATAATAATAATAATAATAATAATAATAATAATAATAATACCAGGACTTAGAAAATTGCACTACTGGGTACTGCACACATTCTACGCAAAACACTTTCAATACAGTAAACATAAAAGCACCACAGCAAACCACAGCACATACCCAAGGCGCACAGAGCTGCGCTCGGTAGTGAAGTGAAAGCACGTTATAAAAATAAAACTACTGAACAATAATAATAATAATAATAATAATAATGATGATGATGATGATGATGATGATGATGATGATGATTTCATTTCTTTGCCGCAAGCGCGAAGGATGGGGGGAACAATACAAAGACAGATATAAAGTGTGGTTGTTTATGTATAATGGAGTGAGAAAAAAAAGCTACGTATACACGGTATACACTGAAAAAGAAGGGACATAGCGGGCTGGAGGTTGATAGAGATGTAGTTCTCCTGGTACAAGAGGACATTCTGGGATGATCGAGGAACACCACTGTCCGAGATTTCCTTGAACACCAAGAGCAAGTGCCCTTGCCAAATCCCTCTCTCCGATTTACAGGTCTACACTGAGAGAGGTACCATCCATTCTTGCCATTTCCGCAACTTTTACCCATCTTTCAATAAACTCAGTCGAGGACAGCACATCCCTCTCCATTCTCAATTTCCTTTCCAAGTGAAACTTGAAGAAGTTTATGAAAGCTCTACCAAGGAGGAATGTATTTGTCCTCATGCATTTCAGCCTTGTCCGCCATACAACCTCTTTCGCCACATCCACCATAGGAAATCTGTTTTAACTTCCCGATTAAAGGAGGGTAGAATGGCAACCATCACTACAGACTCGGCCGACAGACGGATCCGTCCCACATGTGACAGCAGCGGTTCGATATAACCCCACAAGTCAGCAATGCGCGGACACTGAACGAGGGCGTCCAGAACGATTTCGTCACTTTGCGCGCACCTTGGACAAGCCGTCTGACAGCACATCAGTGCCTGTAGGGTTTCTAATATAAATGATAAACCTTTCTACTAGAGCCACTATGCATGAAATTTAGTGGAAGGGGTTAAGTCGATTACATCGACTCCAGGGTTTCACTGGTACTTAATTTATCGAACCCGAAGGGATGAAAGGCAAAGTCGACCTTGAGGGAATTTGAACTCAGAACGTAGATGTAGTTGAAATACCGCTAAGCATTTCAAGAAGAAAAAGGAGGAGGGGAGAAGGAGGGGGAGGAGGAGGAGGGGAGGAGGGGAAGAGGAGGAGGGGGAGGAGGAGGAGGAGGAGGAGGAGGAGGAGGAGGAGCAGCAGCAGCAGGAGGAGGAGGTGGTGGTGGTGGTAGTGGTGGTGGTGGTGGTGGCGGCGGCGGCGGCGACGACGACGACGACGACGACGACGACGATGTGAGTCTACTCAACCACCACCGCTCAGACGATAATCTTGATATCCCGATGTACAAGGACCAGGTAACCACCGTCCATTTTTCCCAGTGCATTTACGATGTTAGCAGACTCTAATGAGTCCATAATACTTTGGGGCCGCTGACCGGTCCCCATTCAACATCATCTTAAACAGAGCAGTCCAGAAGAAGGGAGCTAGGAGACCACAGGATGTCTTCAATGTTAGTTAGTATGAAACGCTCACGTTTCATCACTTACAACTTGTACTTGATGTCAGGCACAACACGTCTTATGGTGAACTCCTCCACCCTGAGCACGTTAGTTATAGCCTTGTAAACCTGTCGGAGTTGTTACGAAGTACTGGACCTACTGAACGGACTCAGTTGCTCAGTCGATATCTGACTGCTGAGAATACTTTTTCTATGTCCATGTTCCTGAACTTAAACACCAAGAATCCGTCCAAGTAGCCAGTAATCTCCCAGTTTCTTAGGGCATGAAAAGTAGTGTGCTGCACTTTCATATCCTGAATCATATAGCAATTTATGCAATCTACAGTAACGGTGCAGTCGATATGCCTGAAATAGGAACGAGAACGTATAATATGCTGCACAACATTACTTTGTGTCGGTTTCCATTTTTGGTGCTTTGAAGTACTGTGCACTACAATAAGTATCTACATCCAAGCTTTAATACAAACATATTACTCTACCTTTGGTATTCGAGTACTATTTTTTCCACCTTGTTTAGCACTTACGTGCTCACCTGTGTGTATGTGTATATAGGTATACGTGTGCGAGTGCGCGCACGTGTGTGTCTGTGTCTGTGTCTCTGTGTGTACGCCTGTGTGTATGTGTGTGTGTGTCTTGTGTCTGTGCAGTCTTTCCCCCACCACCGCTTGACAACAGTTGCTAGTGTGTTTACGTTCCCGTAACTTAGCCGTTCAGTCAAAGACTCCGATAGAATAAGTACCAGGATTTAAAGACTCCGATAGAATAAGTACCAGGATTTAAAGAAAAAGGTACTGGAGTCGATTCATTCGACTAAAATTACTTCAATGTGGTTCCCCAGCGTGGGCGAAGTCTCATGTATGAAACAGGCAAAAGGACAAAGACTCTGTTCGGTCATGAATGACCATGGGATTGCACCTAGAAAGTTCCCCTCTGAGGTACAAATCCGGGCAGGTTTGTTTATGGAGGATCAGCAGTTACCCATACATACCAGCCCCCCCCCTCTCCGCCTCTCCACGCTACCGAGGAAAGGTAAAGGCCGATACACTTTGACACCAGTGACATCGCAACCCCTTTCTACAGCCGAGTGAACTGGAGCAACGTGAAAATAAAGTGTCTTGCTCAAGAACACAGCACACAGCCAGGTCTGGGAATTGAACTCACTACCTCATGGTTGTGACCACTAACCCATGCGCCTTCACATACAGAAAAGTATGTGAATGTGTGTGTGTGCGTGCGTGTGTGTGTGTGTGTGTGCGTGCGTGCGTGTGTGTGTGTGTGTGTGTGTGTGTGCGTGTGTGTGTGTGCATTTGTTTCTGGCAATCTGTAGATTAATCTCTGGAAAACAACTGGATATCCAGGTATGATTCCATTTGGAAACATACCAACTTAAAGCAATAATTTAATAACTGTGGGAAAAGCTAGTTAAATGCCGGTATGACGGTAGTGCGGATGGTGGTAGCGGTGCTACTGTTGTGACGTAGGTGGTAGTGGTGGTAGTGGTGGTAGTAGTGGCTGTGTTAGTCATGGATGTAGTATGGATAGTTTTTCACGTTCACGTTGTTGTTGTTACTATTATTGGTACCAGTGGTAAGTGCGATGGTAGCAGCACAACCAGTGTTGTCTTACTTTAACCTTGGGTCAACCATAATCAAGCAAAACTCGAACGAAAGACATTCCAGGCATTCTTTTTTAGTTAAAAATAATTCAGTATATCCAGTTCATGCATATCTAATTGGATAGAGTTCAGTGCGAGGGGGTGCTGAAAAGTTCCTGGCTTTGGCTAACAGAAAATACAGGAGGATTAGTTAATTACTATTTTATTCAGCGTGGAGGCGCAATGGCCCAGTGGTGAGGGCAGCGGACACGCGGTCATAAGATCGCTGTTTCGATTCCCAGACCGGGCGTTGTGGGTGTTTATTGAGCGAAAACACCTAAAGCTCCACGAGATTCCGGCAGGAGATGGTGGCGAACCCTGCTGTACTCTTTCACCACAACTTTTTCTCACTCTTACTTCCTGTTTCTGTTGTGCCTGTAATTCAAAGGGTCAGCCTTGTCACACTGTGTCACGCTGAATATCCCCGAGAGCTACGTTAAGGGTACACGTGTCTGTGGAGTGCTCAACCACTTGCCCGTTAATTTCACGAGCAGACTGTTCCGTTGATCGGATCTACTGGAACCCTCGACGTCGTAAGCGACGGAGTGCCAACATTTTATTCAGCATATTCCCCTCTCAGATTCACACACTTACTATAGCGGTCCTTCAGTTTTTCTAAAATCTGTAAAAGAACTCGGAAGGTTGGGTTCCCAACCAGGCTGTCCGCAATAGCCTTAAAGCCAAGAAGTTTTCAGAATATACTCGTATACCCAATTTATGTTTTTTATTTTCTAAGACGATAGAAGCTAATTTGAAGAATATCCATTTGCTATTTCTACTAATTCTATTGGTTGTGTCGACGCTCGCTAATCTTGCTGTCATTTCTAATGCTCTAGGCGGGGACTTGAGACATGCAGTACCAATTTCGGAACTAACGACTGGGTGATATTTTGCTGCACCTGTTTCACACCAGGTCTGTCCTGATCAAATCCCACCAAGTTCAAAAAGTATCCAGCGATGACCATCACATGTGTTTTTGTTTTTGGTGTAGTTCTTGGTTGCTGCTGATCTTGTATTGCATTATCTAATGCGGTCTTAGTGGAGGCGCAATGGCCCAGTGGTTAGGGCAGCGGACTCGCGCTCATAGGATCGCGGTTTCGATTCCCAGACCGGGCGTTGTGAGTGTTTATTGAGCGAAAACACCTAAAGCTGCACGAGGCTCCGGCAGGGGATGGAGGCGAACCCTGCTGTACTCTTCCACCACAACTTTCTCTCAACCTTACTTCCTGTTTCTGTTGTGCCTGTAATTCAAAGAGCCAACCTTGTCATACTGTGTCACGCTGAATATCCCCGAGAACTACGTTAAGGGTACACGTGTCTGTGGAGTGCTCAGCCACTTGCACGTTAATTTCACGAGCGAGCTGTTCCGTTGATCGGATCAACTGGAACCCTCGATGTCGTAAGCGACGGAGTGCCAACAACCTCTAAACAACAGCAGCTGAGACAACAACGTCATACACATAGCTACATATTCAGTGTATAGTTACGTACTTTCTGGCAGTGTAGTGGAATATCCGAGTTGGTTAACCATTGATCTTAATGCTTCGCCTCATTTAGTTACTTTCTTTGGCATTCGGAATTCAATTCCTGCTGACAACCACATTCCTTGTCATTTTCCTGCAGTTGATAAAACATGTAGAACTATAATCTTTCCATAAAATTTGTCTTCTGCCAAGTTAAACATTTTCCCTTGAAAAATCAAAACTAATATCTGGAAATATTTTTGAGTATGTAGTACTGAGAAGCAAATTTGGCCCCAAGTGAAGTTTTGATAAAGTCGACTCTAGTCTATTCACATCGAACACCTACATTGAAGAGATCTGCAATGAACAACAATACCGTTTATTAACTTTGCATCCGTGCAATTGAAACATGGAAAAAGCGTTAACTTGTCATGTCTGCTTGTGAATGACGACTATAGCTTGAAGGATATTTGTGCGAAGTTTATTCTAATGAATGGATTGTGCAGGAATGTCGGGTGGTACCAGGATTCTGGAGCAACCGCCCTAGGAAAGTCGTTCTGATACCAGTTATGTAGAGATTTTTCATGTATTTGGTGTCAGAAGGACGAACATTAGACCAAATTAACACCAAATTTTTGGAAGTAAATAGCATTGGACTAAATTTGTACAATTTTAATCTTGTAAAGTACCAAATTGCAAACTTATTACAGTGTAAATTGTAAACTCCAGCACGAGAGAGTTTATCACAAACTCAGGTTCGAATCCTCTGCATACCTATTTCCACTAATATGGGTTTTAACACGAAGCCAGCAATTTTAGAAGACGGTAGTTAGCTGATGGCATCGATGCAGTGATAAAGTGGCATTTACTTTCTCAACTCCGAAAGAATCAAGGGCAGACAATGTCAAGCTTGGGAGCAGTGAATTTCAGAATATAAATGCCGCTAAGGGTTTTAGTCTGGTGTGCTAACGATTTTGCCAGCTCACCACCTTAATAGTTCCCCTAAAATCCCTAACATAAATCATGAATTTTACAGTTAGTACTGCTTAACTCATGAATCCATCTATCACTAGCTGCAGGAACTTCTGATTGTGAATCGACAGAGAAGCCTGCATGTAACCGCTCCTCTTGTGAAAAAAAAATTCACAACTTTCCCACAACCCACACTTTACCATCATACAAAACACAGGAGTTCATTACATAATTGTTTCTAAAGTTTGGCGCAAGACTAGCAGTTTTAGCGGTAGGGGATAAGTCAATTACAGCAACCCCAGTGCTCAGCTGGTACTTTATTTTATCGACTCAGAATGAAGAAAAGACAACGATGACTTCAGCAGGATTTGAACTCAGAACGTAAAACCAGAAGAAATGGCATTAAGCATTTTGTAAGGCATGCTAACGATTCCGCCAGCTTGCCGTCTTAAGACCGAATTAGATAATCTTTTCTACTAAAGGCACAAGGCTTGAAATTTTACGGGCGGGAACAGACAATTACATCGGCCCCAGAGTTTCACTGGTACTTAATTTATCGACCCCGAAAGGTACAATCGACCTCGGCAGAATTTGAACTCAGAACATGAAGACGCACGAAATGCGTATTTCGTTATTGCCCACAAGGGGCTAATCATAGAGGGAACAAACAAGAACAGACGAACGGATTAAGTCGATTACATCGACCCCAGTGCATAACTGGTACTTAATTTATCGACCCCGAAAAGATGAAAGGCAAAGTCGACCTCGGCGGAATTTGAACTCAGAACGTAACGGCAGACGAAATGCCGCTAAGTATTTTTCCCGGCGTGCTTGCCGTCTTAAGACCGCATTAGATAATGCAATACAAGATCTACGGTCAGAAAATAAAATGGCATGTGCTCATGACTGGAATGTTTTGATCATAGGTTACCTTAATCAAGGTTCACATGAGGTCAAACAACAACAAAAAAAGCTCTGATACGTCTTCATTGAAAATACCAAACAAATTATCTTTCATATGTATTTCAGGATATACTGATGGGGATTCCCTCTATTCGGTAAAGTGAGGTAGGAGATAATGTTGGAATCGTTCTAACCTAAGACTTTATGATAACGAAACATATATCAGTTAAATTTTGCTAACTTCATTTGTGCCGAATTTGGCAACATTGATAGTGGCAGTAATAGCAGGTGCGAATGGAAGTGAGTAGATTAATTTTTACATTTAAAGATGGATTAAAATATGTGTATGCATGTGTATTTGTGTGTATGTGTGTATGTATGCATTTTGGGTGTACAAACAGAAAAAAAAGAATATTTAACACATGTAAGTAAGCAACGAAACTTGAAACGCGGGATGGCGCCGACGAAGTGATTATCCAACTTCAGCCGATTATTTACATTTCAATATATTTATATACATCTAAACGCAGGTGTCTGTCTGAATGCAGAAATATACATAGATAGATGTAGATATATATATATATATATATATATATATATATATATATATATATATATATATATGCGAATTTTATATGACATCTATGTATAGATATATATACGTGCGTGTATACATATATTTGTATGTGTTTGTGTGGTTGTGTGCGTGCATATATATGTGTGTGTATAATTATGAATATACGTATGTGCTTACATTGTGTGTAATTAGTATGAATGTTTGCGTGTGCATACGTGTGTTCGAATGCACATAGAGATGGGTGTGCTTCCGGTATAAAAGTTTATATATAGAACGAGAAACGAACGATAGCTTTATCTGACTGCACTGCTTTACTAAACAAACGATAAAGTTAATACAAGTGTGTAAGGAGTGTGTTCGGGGGGGGGGGGGGCGTGTAGGGTGAGTACGCGCGTGTACGTGCGTGTGTGTCTGTGTGTCGCTGTGTGTGTGTGTGGTTTTTTAGGCATCAATATCGGTGATGAGAGTAAGACAGAAAGAAGCTGAGAGATATTGAGTTGCATATAAATTCATATACAAATAAAAGGATATATATTTCTGTGTGGGCAGGGTTTATGTATTTGAAAATTTCCCCAGTGGGCCTTCTGTTGGCTACTATATTTAAGGTGGTGAGCCGAAAATAATTTTTAATCAATAGAAATGTATACTTGTATTTCTGACTATTTACATAGATACTTTCGCAGGGACATAGTGGAACGCTTCTTTGCAATTGAGTACTACGCTTAAATGCACTTACATAATGCACACAAGCATAGACACAGACAGACTTGCATATATATATATATATATATATATATATATATATATATATATATATATATATATATATATATATATATATATGGAGAGAGAGAGATGAATGTATGTATGTATATGTATGTATGCGAGTATATATATATGTGTGTGTGTGTGTGCCTGTGTGCGTGTATATATATAAATATACACATATATACATATGTATGTATGTGTGTATGTTGGTGTGCATTCGAACATACGTACACATTTTTTATTAGTGCAGATAACAAATCGGGTCGTCGCCCTTTGTAGGCTCTGCCAGTCTCATAGATATGTACGGTTAATGTTCGTCTTTGACTTTTATGGGTCTGGTGGGAATACTGGAGTCATTCCGCTTAGCGTAGGACAGATTGGGAGTGGTTTCGTGAGATATCTGTAGAAGGAGACACGGCAGAAGTAATGAATTCTGCGAGTTAAGAGGGTAGATGTGCTTTAACAGATTGCTATTTCAGAGAAATGGAGATCTTTGCAGTAGAGATAAATGGGAGTGTAACAGCGCGTATGTGGTAATGTGTAGTTTATCCAATTACCGAGAAGAATTGCTCAGGGTCGGTATTGCAGGGAAATTAACAGTCAAGTAAGTGTTCTAATTTTTAACATAGTGAGGAAACATCCAATTTATTAATATTTTTGTGGTGAGAAGAAAACAAACCCAGCGTTTCATGTTGGCAATTACTGGTGACAACCCGCAACATGTTTCTGCCTTATTAGACTGCCCCTGTGAAACACAAACCAGATTAGTGATATGGTGACAAGAGGATCTCTATATTGGTATACAATAGTAAATTGTAATATTATGATATAACTACAATAATGTACATGAAAAAAGAATAAAAGGATACATTGGATAAGCTATTTTACATAACACTAAAGAGACGGGTATTGGTGTTTGGTTTTTCTTTAACCGTAAGTTTGCTCAGCCTCGGATGGCCCAGGACTACAAAGTAATGACAGGAATACAGAAGAAAAGCATATCTGTAAATTGTATCGGAGTTTTTAAAAGAACATATAATGTGATATCTTCGTTTAATGGGGGTTTCAAATTACCTCGTCATGTTAGCGGTGAATGTATGCTGTAATGTGACAGAGTTAAGTGTAAACCATGTCTCTACGTATGTAAGTATGAATCTTGGCTTCCAATGCCTCTGTCGTTCAGAGCTCAGTATAAATCTGGCACTGAAATTGAAAGGTTTCTCTCCAAAGTGTAGACTCAGGCACTTTTATTTTTTTATTATTTTTACTTTGAAAGAAACCTGCAGTTGCTCATATGCTCAAACAGAGTGTCTTCCACTTTGTTCTCAAAGCCGCCAAATATGAGTAAAGTAAAGGCTTTCTTCAGTCATGAATAACAGTGGGATTGCACATAGAAAGTTCCCCTCCGAAGCACAAGTCCGGGCAAGGTTGTTTATGGAAGACCAGCAGTCACCCATACATACCAGCCACCCCCCACCCCCCATCGCTTCTTCACACCACTGAGGAAACCTAAATGCCGATACAGTGTAGCACCAGTGACGTTGCAACTCATTTCTACAGCTGAGTGAACTGGAGCCACGTGAAATAAAGTGTATTGCTCAAGAACACAACACACAGCCCGTTACGGGAAACGAACTTACTACCTCATGATTATGAGCCCGAGGCTCTAACCACTGAGCCATGCGCCTTCTCAACTGAAGAGGTTTCAGGAAACCAGAATAAATAGCACAAGCTATTTTCGCCAATACAAAATTCTCCACCACATGTATACCTGCGATTAATGTACACTACTCTGAATTTGGGGGACAACCAAAACTTAGGGTGCAAAGTCTAGAAAGTGGGTCGAAGAAAACGAGTACATGGGAACTGCAATGGAGCAGTTTGACCGGAGATTTCCAGTCTCAAAGATGAGAGCCTTAACTTCGAAGTTCTCATGTCAGATGCGGTCAAATGCTGTATTGATGTCAAGGATAACAGCATTACGTAACGCTATAATTATACAATCAAGTTTAGTAATGAACATATAGTATTTTACCTTGTGATAGACACCATTTCAAACCACTTATGCGTGTATGTGTGTAAATATAAATATGCATATATACCAATGTATATAAATATACATGCACACACACATACATACACACACATATATATGTATGTATATATATATATATTGCATTATCCTTAATCTGGGTTGTTCATTTTCGGATGTTCTTCCTAAGGTAAGACAAGTTTTTCATGTTTTGTTGCACACACGCATTTTTGCCAGTATATACGCAGTGAAGCTATACAATAGCGTCGTTTTTATATCGATTGCTATTCTCCAGCAAATATCGGTACCTTGTTGTACCATTCTTATGAATTTATATATATATATATATATATATATATATATATATATATATATATATATATATATATATCCAGTTTATGTACAACATACATATGTATATATATATATATATCCAGCATATGTACAACGTTTGCGCATGCAAGTGTTTCCGTGTATATACGAACACATATGTGTTTGTATGTATCTTATAAGCAGGTATTTATCTAGTCAAACACATTTCTACAGATACACTGTATATACATATCAGTTCTATTTATATTAATTGACGTTCATTTCTATTATATATATGTGTGTGTGTATGTATGTAAGTATGTATGCATGAATGTATGTATGTATTATGTATTACGTATGTATATACATGCGTATATATTATGTATGTAAAAACACACATTCATGCATTCAAATATTTATGCATGCATACACACGTTTACATATCTAAGCTCTTCTCCTTTTTTTTTTTCTTTTTAAAATTCTTTTTGATTACTTTAACTGAAAATTTTCACTGATAAAACTTCTAACCAGAAACAGAATATCCATTTGCAGTAAGATATGTTTCAGGAAACCTCTTTTGCTTTTACTTCTATTTTACATTATATATTGATAGGAGAACTTCTGATTAGTATTGCTCAAGCGGTAGCCGAATATAGGACCGAGCAGGTGTTTAGATATTTCCAGATAATATGTACATTACTGATGGGAAACAGTAAGCAGAATTTTCCAGAGACTTCTTTCTTCATTTATTCATTTATTTATCATATATTTATCTTCATAATAATTTTTATGCTTCTTCTTGTTGTGAAACTTTGATTTTCCCTGCTTTTTTTTTTTTTTTTTGCTTTTTTCTAAATTTATTGATTTATTTAAATAAGGTTTTAAAATAAGAAAAGATACTCACATACCAAGTTCTGTTAGTTGATATGTGTGCGTGTGTGTAATTTATTTCAATTGAATGATGAGAAGTTTGTGGTTTCGAATTACAAATATTAAAAATAAAAATTCTTTCTAATTTTATGCACAAGACCAGCAATACTGAAGAAGCGAAGTTAGTCGATAACATCGAGCCCAGTATTTGACTGGTACTATAAGAAGGGGTGCTGAAAAGTTCCTGGCTTTGCGAAAGGCTAGTTGGAGGCCCAACGTTCCGAGTTCTGTGGCAGGGCTTTGAAAACCTGAAGGACCACTGCAATAGGTGTGTGAATTTGAGAAGGGAATATATTGAATAAAATCATGATTAACTGATCGTTCTGTATTTTTTTTTTTTTTTGTTACCCAAAGCTAGGAACTATTTAGCAAACCCTCCTATATTATAAGTCGCGAATGGATAAAAGCAAAGTTTACATCATCGGAATGTGAAGTCTAATCATATAAAGTTGTAATCAAATATCACAGAGGAATTCTGTCTAACGATTCTAATCTACTACCTTTAAGTAATTTTCTTTTTAATTTAGACACACAACCAATAAATTTGAAGAGGTGCAGGCTAGCCGATGTCAACATCAGTACTTGACTGGTATTTTATTATTCCACCTCGAACGGATGGTTCGAAAAATTAACCCGGTGAGATTTCAACAGAGAACACAAAGAATCAGAACCTATATTGCAAAGAATTTTCTTTGAAGCTCTAATGGATCTAACAATCTACCGACTTAGATATGAATATTATTAATAATTCTTTTTGCAATAGGCATAAGGCCTAAATTTGTTGTGTTGGAGGCTAGTCGATTACATCGACTCTCCTGCTAAGTTGGTATTTTATTGATCCTGAAAGGGATAAAAGGTGAAGTCGAACTCGGCAGCCTGGCCACCTTATCCCCCAAAGAATATATTGTTGCTATTATGCAAAAGTGTCGTAAGTTCAAAACGTTGCTTTTACAGAGAACGAAAAACTAGTTTCACCATTCCATTTCATTTTACATTAGCAACAGTTTCTGCATAACAATAATACTTTGTTGGGTGCATAAAATCGTAACTTTATGCATGTATGATATTTTCAGTCAGAAATGCTTTTGCAAAATATCGTATGTGGGACTTACTACACTTTTGAAAAATGCTAAATCGTTGTACTACACATTGACAGTTCTTGATATCTTGGCACCTGAAGTAGCTGGAGATAAGATAGCTTGACCAAAAGAACCGGCTATTGCAAGCAAAATTAAAAGTTGAAAAAAAAAACGTATTTGGCCAAATTTGGATATACGATATTTTAACATAATAGCAACGATATACATATTAATAATTCTTTCTACTATAGACACAAGGTCTGAAATTTTGGTGGGTAAAATGTTACCTCATAAATATTTTTAATAACTGTTTCCAACAGAGAACCAAAGTGTAGATTCTACAATGATAAGATTGAAACAGTGAATCACTTAATCTCTGGAGGTAAAGTTTTAGTACCAGTAGAGTATAAATCGAGACAGGGTAGAGTTGACCAATATCGACATTGCTTACTACATCGGCATTATAAAACCAAAACTGTTGAGAAATGTAACTGAGGGAATAATTGTAACGATTATGTAGAAGTTTCCTGTACATATAGACAGAATCATCAATGCTAATAAATTCGATATTGGTGTAAAAGACCTAAACAATAAATTTTCCTTTTTTATTAATTGACATGAGTATCCTTTGTGATCATAATAGTGCAGCAAGCTCAGAATTTTACAAGCTCAAAAAATATAAAGATTTGCTCATTGAAATCGAAACAATGGAGCACTTCAACGTGATTACAATACCGGATCTTGCAAGAGCACTAAGAATGGTCAAAAAAGCAACTGAACATCGTTTGAGAATGATCCCTGGCCTACCATCCCTGCAAGAAGTGCAAAAGATTGTTTTAACTGGTACTTCACAAGTATTGAGGAGAGAGTGGTCGTTGTCGTTCGATGTGAATGATTATTTTTTCTATAACTTTATTTGATTTTGTAAATTAACAATCCGGTGTGTTTATTTTAATGGCGTATCTATGCATGTAGTGAGTTTCTTCACCTTAGGTGTCGGGCAGACACTCGGCAAGAAGAGGAAGCAAAAGGGAAGGAAAAATAACACTTTGCTCTTTCAATTTCAGAAACTTTAGTTATGCCATTGAGAATTGTACGCATATTTATAGATAGATAGAGAGAGAGAGATTGAGAGATAGATGTGTTTTTGCTTGTTTTTTCTTTGTATATATGTTATATAACTGCAGAATTCTTGATTTCTTTCAAATAGAGATGTAAGCGTTTGAAACTAAATCATGCATTATATTCAAATGTTAAAAAAAGTTTCTTTTTTGTAAAAAAAAAAAATAATAATAATCAAGGCTCCTAGCATTATTATTATTTTGTAACTTGTTTGTTGATTTTTCTTTTCTTTTTCTTTTATTTTTTTGCCTTCTTTCTATTTTTCATCATGCTGTCAGCTAAATTTTCAATAATACAAGCTCTAATTTGCTCCATTCTTTTTGAACTGCCATAAACACAATATACATGCTTCTAAGAGATATTGAATTTTGTTTTGCCTTAATGACGCTCCATAAATTTTCAATGCAGTTCAGACTGTTTCGGTCAAGCAAAACTCAATTACATGAATTTGAAGAAACATTTTGACTATCTTGGCAGTTGAGTGAATGCTTTTTTTCATATGATTGTATTATGGCCGTGAGTAAACTGTTTCATATAAAAGACAAGATACTTTTATAAAATTTCAATTCCTTCCTTATAATATCATGCAGTGACAATTCCATTGATTAGTAAAGCATTTAGACCACATTGTACATCCAGTTTTTGTTTCAATTTTTTCTCGTGTGTAAGCAATATTTTATGAATTTTAATTCAAATTTTCTCGTAATTTTTCTCATACTAATATGAAGGTCATCTGGAATGAAGGAAGAATCCATTTGTTCAGCAAAGATAGCAGTATGAAAGAAATTAGGAGTCCTTGCTTAGATGTTTTTCTTTCACCACAGCAGCACCAGCAAGAAAATCTTCAAGAAGGCCAAGATATTTCTTTTGGTAATGCAGTCTACAAGCTCTCCATCATCTCAGAATTGCGACATACACTTGTTTCCACTGGTCACTACCAATTTTATGGTACTCTCCTACCAAATTTACTCTCTTATTTGTCACTCTTCAAATAAGAAAGTTCTATAGTTTTCTACTACTTGTTTGCCTTTTAATTCTGGATGGAGGAATGGTTGAGTGACTAAGAATTCCCCTTCACAGCATGAGGTTTAAAGCTCGATTCCGTAATGTAACATCTGAGGCAAGTGCTTCTAATCATAGACCAATTTCTTAGTCTGAAACAGTATAGATGTTGTCGTCTGATTATATTTGTAATTCAAGTATTCCAGCAGTTTAATCAACTGAACTGCCTACTCGTTTCACAAAACCTTGTACTCTTAGGGTAATCGAAGTGCTGGAATAGTCCTTATTTAAAATGACAGAAATCCGTCTCTTACTGACTTCACACTGCACACATAACAAACTGCCTCCTTCTCTTAAGCTTTACCATTTGCGCTCGACTCGTAACTGCATAAATACATTCGCCAAGTTCAAAATATCCTCTGATTAATCAAAACCCCACGCATTTGCTAGAACCACTCTTTCTTTTCATTTGAAAGAGACCTATCTTCGTTTATAGTCTTGGGCAGAAATATATCTCATAGTAAGAAAAATAAAATCCCTGGCTCAGCTAATTGTTAACTATTCACCTTCACTATAATTCAGGTCGTCGTTAGCAACCATTTTAAAGTCTCTCTACTCAGTAACCATGTGTGTGGTTCCTCTGAACACGAAAGCTGCACTCTTTCCTTGGTCAGACTCCTCACAACTTATCTTTCATTCTCTCATCTACCCTGGTGCTTCTTACCTCCTTGTTTCCACAGTAATTAATTTCCCCATCGCTCTTTTTTATATACCTTTACCATTTACGCCTTCCTTGGGGACGTCGATGTACACATTCAGCCGTTCAAATATTCAAAGTGAACAGCATTCGCATCAGTCTCAAATTGGAAAAGGGCTGTAAACAGCTTGGAGAACGCTCTTCATTCACCTCCTCTTCATCAGTATCCTCATTCACAGACTAACTAATTAAAAGCAATCTCTTTCCTGTTATCTTCTTTGTTTTCGATAAGTAGCCCCTGCGGTCACAAATTCCAATAAAAATTCCGGAATCCTTTCAGGAATTTTCTGCTTCCGTATGAATATATTTTTATTCCTTAGCTTGTTAGGAAATTCTTCGATACAGAAATGAAGGTTTTCTCACGGCAAGTTTTTGGTGAGATTTCTCTTATCTTTTCAACTGCCGGACACATTTCATTCGCTGATAAAGCTCTCTCATTATTTCCAGGGATTATTCTAAACGGAAGGCCATAAAAAAAGAAAGAATTAGCCATGTTTTATTTTTCGGATATTCTGCTTTTTTTTTTTATTATTTAAAGTGCTTAAAGCTTATGACCTTCCACGTAGGTGAAAGAACCGTGTGCTCCTTAGAAAATACAAATATTCATTTTCACAAGTGAAACTTAAATAAACAGATACGTGAATCATCTAATTACGTTAATAAAAGAAAGTATTAAGAAAAACTTAATGAAAACAAAATAACGAGCAAAATCTCTAGAAATATCGAAAAGAAATCAGGATTGTGGTTGAAAATTGGAAATTAAGATGGAAAAAAACTAATCCGCTTTTTCTTTTTTAATTCTCAACACAAAATGCAGTGATTACAGTAATTATATAATAACAGGGATCCGTAGCTTGTTCGGTAATTTTTGCAATTTTAATCAAATTATTTCGCCATGAGATGCTTCGTTGAGTTGTTTGATTGAGTGTACACACTGCACACGTTATACATATATACATACATACATGCATACATACATACATACATACATACATATCTGCACATGCACTATCTCAAAATAGTGTACATATGCACATATACATGTAAAAATACCCATTTGGTGTTCAAATGCCAATGAAGGAGCCTTGGATCTAGATTAGGGAACTAGCTATTTCTCTGTTGACAAGAATTCTTGAAACAAAACTGAATACTGACAAACATACATGTACACATACATACTTACATACATACATACATACATACATACGTGCATACATACATATGTATGTACCTATATATTCTTGTATATATACGTCTGTGTCTGCGTGTGCGTGTGTACATATTTATATGCACATGTACATATATGTATATATATATGCATAATCTATATAATATATACTGTATCTGTGTGTGCGTGTATGGTCATATGCATAAATTATTGTTATTGTTGTTATGATTAACTCATCATCATCATCATTATTATTATTATTATCATTATCATTATCCTTGTCATTGTTGTTGTTGTTGTTGTTGTTATTATTATTATTATTATTATTATTATTATCGTGCATCTTACTCGCAAGAAATAATAATAATAATAATAATTATTATTATTATTATTATTATTATTATTATTATTATTATTATTATTATTATTATTATTAAGGTGGTGAGTTAGCACGGTGGACGAAATGCTTAGCAGTATGTCGCCCGTTGCTACGTTCTGAGTTCAAATTTCGCCGATGTTGACATTACCTTTCATCCTTCTGGGGTCGATAAAACAAGTACCAGCCGAACACTGGGGTCGATGTTATCGACTCATCCCCTCCCCCAAAATTGTGGCAAATTTTGAGACCATTCTTCTTCTTCTTCTTCTTCTTCTTCTTCTTCTTATTATTATTATTATTATTATTATTATTATTATTATTATTATTATTATTATTATTACTGTGTGGAGGCGCAATGGCCCAGTGATTAGGGCAGCGGACTCGCGGTCGCAGGATCGCAGTTTCGATTCCCAGACCGGGCGTTGTGCGTGTTTATTGAGCTGGGGAGAACACATACGCCATAGAAACCGGGAAACCGGGTCCATGAGCCTGGCTAGGCTTTCAAAGGCGCATAATAAATAAATAATAAGTTATTTAGGTGGCTAGCTGGCAGAATCGTTTACACGCAGGGAAGATGTTTAGCGGCACTTTGTCCGTCTGTTCGTGCTGAGTTCAACTTTCACTGGGTTCGACTTTGCCTTTCATCATTTCGAGGTCGATAAATTAAGTACCAGTCATGTACTGGGGTGGTGGGTCGATGTAATCGACTAGTCCCCTCTCCACAAATTTCAGGCCATGTGTCTTTAGTAGAAAGGATTATTATTGTTATCATCGATTTCTCCCTCCTCGAAATAGTTGGTCCATATACCTATAGTAAACACAATTGTTGTTGTTGTTGTTGTTGTTGTTGTTGTTGTTGTTGTTGTTGTTGTTACTGATGTTGCTGTTGTTGTTGTTGTTGTTGTTGTTGTTGTTGTTGATGGGGTTGCTGCTACTTGTGTTACTGTTGCTGATATTGTTAGTCAAGTAGTTGCAGTGAATCAGAACCTGCAGTTTCGTGTTAATGCCTTTCTAGTAAGGAATAAAATGTTGATAGCTAGTTTATATTTCGCTCACATTACATGGAGCTTCCAAGTTAAATATCCAAAAATACTGTTGCAGATACAGTACATTCGTATGCAAAAATATATACAACATTTAATATTTCTATTACTTATTTCTTTCCTGTGTGAGTGTGTGTGGGTGTATAAACACCTGATCAGAAAATATGTATTATCACATAGGAAATTTACGCGTGTATGTAAAGGATTCCAGATATGAATCTATAGTTTGAATCCATATCTGCAGAGCGGATGTATGTACACAAATGCTATTATGCGGTTTTCCTGTGGGTAATGGGAGAAAATGCTTACTGTATGCATATTTCTGTGAGTGCATCTGTGCGTGGCTTAACAATTAGATGACGAGCCTTCGCAATGTCCGTGTGTGTGTGTGTGTGTGTGTGTGTGTGTGTGTGTGTGTGTGTGTGTGTACGTGTACGTATGTGTGTGTGTCATTAATTCATTATGATTTCAAGACTTCTTGCCAATAGAAAAAAAGACCCGGTTTCTAAACTAGGTCCAAGGCTCTTTCATCGGAATTTCAACATCAGCAACAGGGTATGCATGTATGTATGTATGTATGTATGTATGTATGTATGTACGTATGTATGTACGCATGCATGTATGTATGTATGTATGTCATTATTCAGTTTAATTCAAAATTTCTTGCCAATGGAGAAAAGAACCGGTTTCTAACCTAGATCCTGGGCTCTTGCATTGTAATTTCAACATCAACAATAGGGTATTTTTGCTTGTTTGTTTGTATGCATGTATGTATGTACGTATATATGTATATGTGTGCGTGTATGTATATGTGTGTGTGTGTGTGTGTGTGTGTGTGTGTTTGTGTGTGTGTGTGTGTGTGCGTGTGTGTGTGTGTGTGTGTGTGTGCAGATTTGCATGTTTTATGTATGTATTCTCATGCATATAGTTGCATATCGAAACATGCTGATATATAGTTAAATGATAAACTTCTGGAAAGTTTTACAGATTTTTACAGTTCCAGTGATGGATTGGATCTGTAGATACAGATACATACAAATATGTAGATATGTATGTATGTATGTATGCATGTATGTATGTATGTATGTCATTGTTCAGTTTTATTTCAAGATTTTGTGCCAATAGAGGAAGAGCCGGTTTCTAACCTAGATCCAAGGCTCCTTCCCTGGAATTTCATACATGCATACATATATATATATACATGCGTATATATACATATATATATATATATACATATATACATATATATGCATGTATATATACATATATACATATATACATGTATGCATAATACATAGATACATGCATGCATACATACACACATACATACATACATACATGCATACATACATACATACATACATACATACATACATACATACATGTATATATGGTATGTTTTATGCATGATTTTCATGCATATACTCGTATATCTGGATATGCTCTTATATATTTAAATGATAAACTTCTAGGAAGTTTTACAGATTTTTACAGTTCCAGTAATGGTTTGGATCTGTAGTCTTTGAATCAGCCTAATTTCTCAAGATTGGTATTTAGTCAGTGTATTACATATTCCAGTGCCTTCATAATTACAGGTATAAACTTGAACTTGTAATCTGGAGAGAGTAACTGCAGATTTCCCAGTAGTTCAGCCTGGGAACATGTATATATATGCATGTATGCATGTATGAATGCATGAATGAATGAATGCATGCATGCATATACGTATGTATGCTTGCATGTATGTGTGTATTTATGTATATATGTCTGTAAGAATACATGCGTGCCTGCACGTATGCGTATACGTACATATGTAACTATGTACGTGCGGATGTATGTATGCATATATGTATGTATGTCATTATTCATTTTTATTTCAAGATTGTTTGCCAATAGAGAAAGAGCCGGTTTCTAGTCTAGATCCAAGGTTACTGTTCCACTCACAGATTACACTTGTAATGTACCAATTAGCCGGTCGATTTCTCTTTGTAAAAATCCCAGTTTATCCAGATTATCCTTTAAGCATTTAAGAACAAAACTTAGTGCCACAATTATTGTTGGTTTGAATATGAATTTATAGTCTGGATGTAGATGCTGGAGGTTTCAAAGCAATTGTCCATATATATCCTCTTTTTCTTTGATTTTCAAAGATATATTTATATCTGCAGGGCAGCTGACTTCTGTGATGGTACATACGTTTGCCCCTCTGTCCCAAGCAACAATATCTGCCCTGTTATGTTTAGATTAGACAGAAATTTTAGTGGGAATATTCCACCATTATTCTTTGAGTTGCTGTTTATGAATGTATTCCATAACAGAGGGGTTTTCTAAGTTTATTTCAGGACAGTCTTTTTGCGGATGGCATTGTGAATTGTTTTAACAACAACATCGTGCCGCATAGGGAGGTAAACAGAAGCATGAGCCTACACATGCGGTTGCGCCTTCGGATTACAAGAGTGTCATTGTCTCTCTTGTTCACCAGATATTTTTTGGTAGTCTCCTGTTCCTGGATTGCAAACGCATAGCCTTCAAAGTGTGGTGTAGTGGTCTTGTGTCCAAGAGAGACTGCGCTTCGTGTCGATTCTACTGTCTTCTTCAAGCTTCCAGGTAACATACCCATGCATAGTCATTTTTTTTTATGCTGAGCACATTCTATCCATTTTGGGGCTGTATCAGAAATACAGTGCTTTTTGGGGATCGCACTGCCAACTCGTACAATGTTGCTCACTTCACTTTTCAGCACTGCATTTATATATATATTCTTGCTGCTGTTGTTTAGCAGATGCTGCCTGAGTGATACAATATGGCATTAAAATGACGTCTGCACTGATCTCAGGCTTCTACCACCTTCATTTCTTCTTAGGTACAGCCTGTCAACATCACTGTTTCTGTGGAAGTTGCAAGTTGCTGTCAGGATTTTGCAGATGGCATTGTAAATTGTTTTAGCGATGTATGCATGCATGTATGTATGTATGTATGTATGTATGTATGTATGTATGTATGTATGTGTGCATATGTACCGATTCGTATGTCTTGTTTTTGGTATATATTCTTATGCATATAGTTGCATGTCTAGACATGCTCATATATACTTAAATGATATATATTTATGTTTACTGTTGGATGTCTGACTGCGTCTTCTCACTTTAGTCAAAAATTATAAAACGAATACCCGCAAAACCATTATGTCCTGATTTATTATCTCATATTGAATGTTTTGTAACATTCATTTGGATCACTTAAGTGCTTGAATTAGATTCAAAATTAATCACGTAAAGCAATTATAAAGTTTCCTTTCGCTTTCATTTTCAGGAAACTATTCATTTTTGCTTTCATTACCGGAATTGATGTTTTAAAGTCCATTATATATCATATTTGTTAATTTTTTATTTACAGCAGCTACTCTCACTTTTCATATAATGTCTCTACTTTTACACCTGAATCCTAATATCGTTTTTAAAAATATTGACGCTTTCAGTCTTTTCAAATTTTGTATCACTACTCAATTATAACTCATCAAAATTGTTACTGAATAGTATGGGAATATTTGTTTTATTTAAATGCTTTATTTTTTCGTTTGTTATTTTTTGAAAATGTAATTTTATTGTAAAATGTCCTCAATCATTTTTCAAATAGTTGTTTTTTACTTTTTTCTTCTAGTCCCTCGGTCACTGTGTCACGCTGTCATCTCGTTAAACTTTATGTTACACGAAATAAAGTAGAGACAGTTCTGGGTACTAATGTACATTTGTACTAATATTCTAAAGTACATTTGCAAAATGGGTTTTAATAATCCTGTGTACTCAGGCACAAGGCTTGAAATTTTGAGTGGATGGTACCAGTCGATTTGATCGACCCCAGTACGCAACTGGTGCTTAATTTATCGAAAGGATGAAAGGTGAAGTCGGTGGAATTTGAAGTTAGAACGAGAAGACGGACGAACTAACGCTAAGCATTTCACCCGGTGTGCTAACCGTTCTGCCAGCTTACTACCTTTAAAAAAACGAGCGGCCTGTGTTTAATAATACCCAAAAATCTATACAATATGTGACATTAAGAGTGAAGCAACAATAGTGTAAGTTATGACTAATTCCTGCTTGCTGCTTATACATCTGTCTTCGTCTTTTGTGTCGATGCATTAAGAGCAAACACTACCAATTGAAAGATATGACTACTTATTGCTGCCAACCAGTCAGCTATTAAATGCTACTATATAAAGAAATTCATAAGGTGGTGAACTGGCGGAAACGTTAGCGCGCCGGGCGAAATGCTCAGCGGTATTTGGTCTTTCTTTACGTTCTGAGTTCAAATTCCGCCGAGGTCGACTTTACCGTTTATCATTTCGGGATCGATAGATTAAGTACCAGTTGCATACTGGGGTCGATCTAATCGGCTGGACCCCTCCCAAAAAATTTTTGACCTTGTGCCTAGAGTAGAAAAGTATATATAGGGAGTCCTTTGTTGTAGTGCAGTTGTTACTTGGCAGACGGATGCAAAAAATGCGGATACTCGGAATACCATCACTATATTTTACCAATGGGTAATTTTGTATATTTTCTTTGTTATATTTGTTGACTGCGTTTCCACAGTCACTGAAAATGCGCGGCTTTCCACTATGTAAGAGTTCAAACTTGTTCATCAGATAAAATATTTAAAGCAAACATCATATAAGAAGTAAACTCCGTGCCAACATTTGAAGTGAAGCAACAAGTCTACTATTGTAGTGTATAGCTACTACCACATAAAGAATACGTTTCTAGAATTCGAAGCAACTTCTTGCTGGAAATAAGAAATAAATCAATATATATATATATATATATATATATATATATATATATATATATATATATATATATACACATCCAAACGTCAAAGTCACCAGCCCCTATCCACACTTACACACTCTCACATACATACACGCACGTGCACCTTCATTTTGGGATCACCAGTACTTTATCTCCCCTTCTTCCTAGCTCTCCTGTCCAACTACCTTTGTCCAACCGATCGCCATGACTGACCGCTAAATCTGTAAGTTTTCTTTTTTTTATTCCCCCTCTGTTTATTTCCTTGTGTTCCTTTCTGCTGAAGAGCGTAGGCTCGAAACGTAAAAGACTATCTCACCTTCCCAAACGTCAAACTAATATACCTGCATGTTATTTATACACCTGTCTTCGTCTTTTGTTGTTTTCTTTTTGTTTTTGTTTTTTGTAAATTTCAACTATATATATATATATATATATATATATATATATATATATATATATAAGGAGTGTAGCATGAGAATCACCATAAAAATTAGTAGATTTTGATTTTTACACTCAGGTCCCAAAAGATAACTCACACCGCAAATAAATATGTAAAGTTTGAATATGCATGAAAATTGCTCCTAGTTCGAATTTGTAATTAGCGTTAGGTGCAGACAGATGACAGCAAGAATTGCATGATGGGCATTCAAAAATCACCAGCAATTAGCTTGCCTTGATTATAAGTGATCAGCAGTGTGGAGAAAGAGAATTGCCTAAAACATCGAAATGACAGGATGAGAATAATTGAGAAATAGATTTTTTTATATTCTTCATTGTCCCTTTGTCTGTGCACATGGAGAAGAAGGGTGCCAGTTTGAAATTTTTAAAATTCAGTGACTGGAATTATGTCATGCATGAATTTTTACGCATATTACTTTAATGCTTGTAATAAATATTTCGACTCCATGCAAAACATATCCAGAATTATTGCATCAGTATTCTGTTGTTATGTATGCCATAGAGAGAATAAGAAAACAAAGGTTGCTAAACATGTTATACAAAAAAACTTTGCATGTTGATCTTTGTAATGGCATCCTGTGTGATAAACCAAAAGAAGTGGTAATTTGTGCTTTCTTCTCTATTTCGTTTCGCAGAAAATAGAAGATACGAGCACAAACAGATGTCATTACCTGTGTCACAACTTCTGGTACGCCATATCACTTCGATACATTTGCCAGAAATCCTACTTCAAAGGATATTAGAAAGAAAAAGCCTTTCTC
>NC_142930.1:13892734-13940234 GCF_046866305.1 Octopus bimaculoides | reverse complement strand
TGCGACCGACGTAATCAACCGACGGATAACTTGAATAACTATGACAACTTTGGGTTTAAAACTATTGATATACGACCACCTGACTCAATGCCTTCATTTTTAAAAATGGTCTTTACTCTGTAAACATAAAATTCTACATGGTTTGATATTCATGATATAATGGAATTGTATCTCTTAGGCCTAAGAACCTCTAATTTTCACTGAAAGATTTATGTTGTAACCCATGTGTACAACCGATGAACCCTACAAAATCTAATAAGACGGATATATATACCCTAGACTCTATAGGTTGGTTCGAAAATATGGAGGATAAAAATAGAACTAGATTCTTCCAATTCGACATCAACAACTATTATTCTTCCATTACACAACCCCGTACTCTTGAATATTCTAGAATATGTTAAACTATTCCTGGAAAACAGTAACCTGAGCTACAAGATATGCACCATGATAAAAAAAATATTAGAATAATTTGAAGAATATTTCTAGATAAAAAAATATCCAATCCTCCTCGTTTATTTACGTATGAAGGGCAATTCAACATCTATTTTATTTATGTATGAATACAATTCAGCATCATGCAATGGAAGATTCACGGTGGTGACAGAACTATTTGTGTCAAAAGGATAGATTGATTAAAATGAAAAATGATAAGTCTGCACCTTAGACAGGATTTTAAAAATACTAATAGATAAGGCTTTATGAATCACTGTATTAGATGAATAAATTTAAGACTATCACCAAGAATTTAGTTCAAAATATAACATATAAAATTTCAACAATTTCTATTAATGAGCATATCTCTGACAATCACACCACTTACTGAAACGAGGTAATGAGACGAAACGTCTTCTATGAAAATATATCATATCTACCAAGTACTTGGCGAAGACAGAAACGGAAGCGGGAAAGGCGGAGAAAAATTAGCGTGCTATAATCCGCTGCATAACTGCGAAGCTTTGCAACACAGCTTACCAGAACAGTCTTCTTTCTTCTTGACAAGCATTTCTCTTCTCCCAGTATTGGTACAGTAATATTTTCAACAGTAATGCTGTAAAACACTCCCACTTTACAACGACTTATATATTGCTTTATCCAGTGGAGTTAAATTTAGCTCAGCAAAAATGATGATACATATTACAATAACAGTTTCATATTTTGTAACAAGGCCAGCAATTTCATGGGAGGTGGCAAGCCGATCACATTAATTCCAGTGTCCATATTTTATCTGTTCAAGAGGATGAAAGGCTAGCTCTGCCTCGCTGGAATTTGAACTCAGAACGTAAAGACGGACCAAATACCTCTAAGCATGCCCGGCATGTTAACGATTCTGCCAGCTCGCCGCCTTAATACATATTACAATAATCTTTTTTACTATAGGCACAAGGCCTGAAATTTTGGGGAGGGAGACAGTCGATCACATCGACCCCACAGTTTCACTGGTACTTAATCTATCAACTCTGAAAGGAAGAAAGGCAAAGTCGATCACGGCAGAATTTGAAATCAGAACGTAGCGACGAGCGAAATACCGCAAAACATCTCGTCCAGCGTGCTGACGATTCTGCAAGCTCACTGCTTTTGGTACAGGAGGAATTTCTACCACGTTTCGTGGTTCGCTACCTCAATAACTCCTCTAAATGATTCAGTGGCTAAGGACATCATCAGAAATAATAATAACCACAGTAACAAAATGAACGATATTACTAATAGGAAGAATAGTAATAATCATTTCTACTGGTGGCACAGGGCCTGAAATTTGGGGGGAGGAGAGAAGTCGATTACATCGATCCCAGTGTTTCACTGGTACTTAACTTATCGACTCCGAAAGGATGAAAGGCAAAGTTGACCTGGGTGGAATTTGAACTCAGAACGTAGCGGCAGACGAAATACCGCTAAGCATTTCACCCGTCATGCTAAAGATTCGGCCAGCTCACTGCCTGAAGAAGAATAGTTATAATCTTTTCTACTAAAGGCACACGACCAGGAATTTGGGGTGGGGACAGTCGTTAACATCGACCCCAGTGTTTTAATGGTACTTAGTTTATCGATCCCGAAAGAAAAACAGTAACAATAACATGACCAACAATCATCCAGCCATAGCAACAGATATTGCTACGTAAGTAGTAATATCATCCCTAGCACTGACAATGGATGTACTGATAGCCGTACCATTGTTAACAATGGGAATAGGAACATAATTTCCGTTAAGAACAGCAAAATAATTAAGGATAGAAATAACATCTGACCTAAAAATAATGCAACCGCACCAGTATAGGTCACGATCCACTTACCTCTAATTGCCTTGGTTTAACAGTAAGCATAACGTTACTTACCAATGTACAGTTATAGCAAATAACACCGACAACGCATAGATAAGTCTCAATGCCAAAAACTTCAAGATCTGTTGCGGTTAGCATCAACATTCCTTCCGTAACCCAATGCAAGGAAATACTATCCTGTTATCTTTACTATCCAGTTCTTCTGATTTCCAGTTATATTTGGTGACTCTAAGAAAACAGAGTACAGCACGACCTCTTTTCGCAGATCCTAGCAAGAGCTGCCCCTTACTTAGAGAGCAGGAAACCTTGTAATTTTGACATACAATCTAAATCTTCGTTTCTAAGATTTCACTCCGAAACGAAAATCATACAAAGCGATTTTCTGCAAAATTTTATAAGTCTTGCAACGATTTATAAATCTTTTCTGAACCATATATCTTCAGTTACAATGAAGAATCGGTGGCTTTCAGTTATCCCATTCACTCTCTAATTTCAACTGCTACTATAGCTCTTACACAACTCATTATTTTCCATTTATTACGCCTCCTCCCCCTTCATTCCTCTCTATATTTCCTTACTCCATTTATCTCAAATCCCTATGGCTTCTATCTTTCCTTTTTAAACCCTCACTGTATCTTATTCACAATAAGACAATATGTTGTTGTTGTTGGCACTCCGTCGCTTACGACGTCGAGGGTTACAGTTGATCCGATCAACGGAACAGCCTACTCGTGAAATTAACGTGCAAGTGGCTGAGCACTCCACAGACACGTGTACCCTTAACGTAGTTCTCGGGGATATTCAGCGTGACTCAGAGTGTGACAAGGCTGACCCTTTGAATTACAGGCACAACAGAAACAGGAAGTAAGAGTGAGAGAAAGTTGTGTTGAAAGAGTACAGCAAGGTTCGCTACCATCCCCTGCCGGAGCCCCATGGAGCTTTAGGTGTTTTCGCTCAATAAACACTCACAACGCCCGATCTGGGAATCGAAACCGCGATCCTCTGACCGCGAGTCCGCTGCCCTAACCACTGGGTCATTGCGCCTCCACAAGACAATATGTAATATTCTTTTAATTGTTGATGTTTCTCCCGACTACATCACAAGGACATACAATAATCGCAATAGTGTATTTTTATAGATATCAATCCCAACTAAATAAAGCCGGCAGACCAGAATCGCTTCTTAACAGAAATTTTAACAACCAATGGTTTTTCTATCCATGTCTTCTTTCTTCCTTCTCTCTTCAACTTAACCTCATATATATTTATCCATCTACCTCATCGTGCCCACTGATAAGATAAAATGAGCTAGAACAATAAATATCACGAATCGGTTCCAAACCATTACATCATAGTGGCAATATTGTAAGTGTAATAAAAATAATTATGTAACTATATCGCTGAGTATCATAATTTATAATCATTATCATGGTTATTGTTAATTTCCTTTTTATTAACGTATGAAATACTGTTACATTTTCTTCCAACACATAGTTATGGACAATATTACTTTGTGTCATGGGTTTCATGTCCGCTTTTTCCCAGCAACGATTATTTGTTTTGGAATGAGACCGTTCTGAGATATTAATGATAACCATAGTGGGAATATTTTATTATCTACCAACAACGATAACGGTAGGTAAAGTTGACACTAGTAATATTACTGCAGAGGGCGTCCTATTAATTTAGTTTATTCATTTATCTAATTTTCTTGCCATTCTGTTACGTATCGCTGGATACTATATCACTAACTAAATACATTAATTTCCTTTACCCCAGCTATCAACGATACGGATGTTGTCCACATTGTTTGCATAGGACCCAATCACATCCCGTTACTTTCCACTCTACAATAACTGGGCTTTACAAAAGAAGCGAGATCCTTTCATCTGTACTCAAATAAACGTCCTAATGGCTTAAATCGATTTAACACCTATCACACATATTTCGGATTAATGTACATAGACCGACTTTGTCCAATCTGCCTTATTTATTTTTCTGTCGCTTTTAGTTCCATACAAGATCGTTTAAAACGTGTTTTTTTCTATACGTTACTCTGATCTCTTATATAATCCTTTCTACTATAGGCACAAGGCCTGAAATTTTGGCAGGAAGGAGTTAGTCGATTACATCGATTCCAGTGTTTCACTGGTAATAATTTTATCAGCCCCGTAAAGATGAAAGGCCGAGTCGACTTCGGTGGAATTTGAACTCAGAACGTCATTAGACGGACGAAATACCGCTAAGCATTTTTCGCGGTGAGCAAGCGATTCTGCCAGCTCGCCGTCTTTCTGATCTCTTATATAATGCTAGATAGTTCTAATTCCACTCGACTCTAACCACGTTAATAAACTGTAAACATTTATTTGCATATACACAAATCATTTACGATTATAACAATAGTTTACTCCCAACTGTCTTCCGGTTAGAGTGAACTACCACAGAACATGATTAATATACACTTATTTCTTGTTAATTTCTTCTCTGCCAAGTCTCCGTTAGGTAATCATCTCCCAACCACCCTATGCTCGGCCTAATTTTGCATTAAAAGCTACTAGTGTTCTCGTTACTATATTTTCTTTTTCGTTAAGCTTTAATTTCCTTAAAACAGTCATAAGATTTATCTTCTCTCGACTACACTACATGGGGTGGAAATGATTTGTATGTAGAAACAAAAAGAAAGAGAAGACTTAAACACGTAGATACAAACAGAAACATTGTTAGTTAAAAAGAAATGCACACAACCACATGCGTAAAGATAGATAGATAGATAGATAGATAGATAGATAGATAGATAGATAGATAGATAGATAGATAGATAGATTTGGCCTCAATTCTAGAACCGCGAATCTATTTGACAGCACGCTGTGAAAAACTACATTTGGAAGTATTTTTCTGTGTTGCTGGGTGTATACGCAGTTGTATAATTTACTTTATCCTTTTATTGCATACACATCTATATATATACGTATCTATATATATATAGATATATATGTATTTTGTGTGTATGTACATATATATTATATATGTATATGTGTGTGTGTGTGTGTGTATGTGTGTGTGTGTGTGTGTCTGTGTACATATATATATGTTTGTGTATGTATGTATGTATGTATGTATGTATGTATGCATGTATGCGTTTGTGTGTGTATGTGTGAGAGAGAGAGAGAGATTAATTCACCTTGGCAAATGACAGGCGTTATTTTCTTTTCATTATTCAAAAGACTCCCGCCGTCTCTTGTGTAGATCTCTATGTGTTCCAAACTAGTTAAGTCTTCTGTACGTTGTCCTTTCTTACTCACCGCAGGACATTTGAGGAAAAAATGACCAAGATAGATTATATGACTTCTACGAACTAATATTCGCTAAGTATCCATAGCTACTTAACTGTAGACACCTAGCAACGTGTGTGTGTGTGTGTGCGTGTGCGTGTGTGTGTGTGTGTGTTTGTGCATGCGTGTGTGGGGAGACTGCATGTATACAATACATGTTATGCATACATCCATAATCCCGTCTTTCAAAAACCGCTGAATTGTAGCGAGAAGAGACTTGAAAAGTCTCGTATAAAATAGTTCCTCGTCTTACCCATACTAACCTAGAATGAGAACGTTAAAGGAACGAAGCATCCATGAAACTATAATGTATAATTACTATTTTTATTAGTATTATTGTTGCCGTTGTTATAATTATTATTGCAGTTGTTATTGTTTATCTTATCATTATTATTAATATATTTTCGTCCTTTTATTAATATATACGAAATATTTCGATGATTATATTTTTCATTATTCCTTTTTATGATTCTTTTTGCCATTAAAATCATTTCATTATTACTCATTATCATTTTTTCATTAAAATCATTTCATTATTTTCCATTTGATTTTCAATATCATATTTTATACGCTCACTGATATTTTATTTTTATTGCTTTCTCATTTCCATATCTACCTTTACAATCATTGCTTTTCCTGTGCCTCCATTCACACCTTGCGTACAACATTTTCTAATCTTTATATAATTTCCCCAACCCCTTTCTTCATTATAATAATAATTACGATTACTATGTTTTTAATTTTTTTTTATGTCTTAATTTCTCAATTCTAAAATTCTTTATCATTAATTCTTATTTTGTATATTAATTAGAATGTTAAATTTATCGTCTAAATTTAAATTCATTTTATAATTCTCATACATCGAGACAAACATATAAACAAATAAGCAGAAATATGGCTGGCATTCCGTCGCTTACAACGTCGAGGGTTCCAGTTGATCCGATCAACGGAACAGCCTGCTCGTGAAATTAACGTGCAAGTGGCTGAGCACTCCACAGACACGTGTACCCTTAACGTAGTTCTCGGGGATATTCAGCGTGACACAGTGTAACAAGGCTGACCCTTTGAATTACAGGCACAACAGAAACAGGAAGTAAGAGTGAGAGAAAGTTGTGGTGGAAGAGTACAGCAGGGTTCGCCACCATCTCCTGCCGGAGCCTCGTGGAGCTTTTAGGTGTTTTCGCTCAATAAACACTCACAACGCCCGGTCTGGGAATCGAAACCGCGTTCCTATGACCGCGAGTCCGCTGCCCTAACCATTGGGCCATTGCGCCTCCACAAGCAGAAATATAGAGAGACAGCTAAACATATAGTCAGAGAGATGTAGACAGATATGCAGATATCTGCATATACGAGGAGGTGCTGAAAAGTTCACAGCTTTAAGAGTATCGTGAAAGGCCTAGCCTTATGAGTTCCTTTACAAAGCTTAGCAAATCTGAAGGGCCGCTGCAATAAGTGTGCGAATCTGAGAGTTGAATTTGTTGAATAAAATCATAATTAACTGATCCTCTTGTATTCCCTTTTACTCAAAGCTCTGTGTGGGGTGCGTGCACATGCGTGTGTGTAGATGTGCGTATGTGTATTCACATGCGTGTGTGTGTGAGTGTGTCTGAGTGTGTAACCATTATAGTGTGCATTCCTCTCCAAGTATCGGCTACCAAATGTCATTATACATCAAGACTTCTGTTACTGGATATACAATTTGATATTGTTGTAAATATCACCTTCCAGTTACTCCAAATCACACAAGCAAGTTTGAAATGTACTTCGCAAAAATTGGAGCTCCAAACTGAAGCAACAAATCACTGTAGTCCTTTTGGGTGACTTTAGCTTCCCCGATATGTAATGACCCGAGTGCATCACTGCTCCCAACTATGGTCACCACATAGCGTAAAATTAACGGCAGAATTTGAGGTAATCCAGTGAATTTACACAAAGAAAATCGTCTCAATGCAACGTGCCAGCTACTTGGAAAAGCTTGAAAGGTTACGACTAAACTCCATTCCCTGGAACGTATGTGGGATAAGCGGTAATATATTGGAGATAAGCGGTAATATATTGGGTTGGCAACTAAATTCCCTCCATTTTTATTATTTAAACTTTTTAAAAGGTTTTTTAAAAAATAACAAACAATTAATCAATAATGTATTCACACTTGTTGTTTACAATTTCTTCCTAAGGTTCAACAAGATTTTCAATACCTCGTTAGTAGAAATCACCCGATTTCGACTCGAAAAATTGATCCAATCAAGCTCTCAATTCTGCATCAGTATTGAACGAAACTCCGCGCATAACATTTGGAAGAGATCGAAAGAGATGGAAATCCGTTGGTGCCAAATCAGGAGAGCACGGCGGGTTGGCAGCACTTCCCAGCCATGCGTCTGAATGGCTTCCTTGGTCATATTGGCGATATGAAGGCGGGCGTTGTCGTGCAGCAGAAGAACTCCATACTGCCGATTAGGTCTTTTCTCTTGAATAACCGTGTTGAGTCGTTCCATCTGTTGAACATAGAGATCCGCGTTGACCGTTTGGTTCCGTTCAAGTAATTCGTAATGGATAATAATCCCTTCCCAGTCCCACCATACGCACAACATCGTTTTACGTGAATGAAGATCTTGTTTCACGCACGGTGTCGCTTGTTTACCGAGGGTAAGCCATTCCTTACGCTGCTTTATATTGATGTACAGGCACCATTTTTCGTCGCCAATAACAATTCAGTAAAGAAATTGTTGCTTGTGTCCATGGTTTGAGCGGTGGCGAGCAAGCAAACCAGCGGAGATTGTGGCTCGTTGATTTTTGTTGTTGTCACTTAAAGCATGCGGAACCCATGCTCCATATTTCTTAACCTTTCCCATCGAGTGAAGATGCTTCTCTATAGCAGTGTGGGAGCATTCCATTTTCTCTGCCAGTTTCCTTGTCGTTTAACGAGAATTTTCGTGTAATAGTTGATTTAATCGTTCTTTATTGAACTCAACTGGACGGCCAGAACGAGGTGCGTCTTTGAGGTCAAAATTTCCATTTTTGAACTTGGCATACCAATCACGAGTGGTTCTTTTTAGCACCCTTTCCATACACAGCACAAATGTCGCGAACAGCTTTTGCGGCCTTAGAACCTTGATTAAAAGCAAAAAGAAGGAGGTATTGAAAATGCTCGTTTTTTCTTAAATTGACATTTCATTTTAATGATCTGAAAATAAACAAAAATTAACTAAAATTAACTAGAAAAAAATATAGATTCCAAGATGATTCAAAAATAGAATTCTCGAAAAAAATAGATTCCAAAATTTAAAAACGCAATAAATTCCAAAATCTAAAAAAAAACGGCGGGAACTTAGTTGCCAACCCAATACATCTGGAAACTTCTGGGAACACTTTGCCAAACAGTGGCATTGAAACTTACACAAACAGTAGAACGGGTTACCACTTCATAGTGCCAAAGATCCCAACATCGCCATCATGATACAGGACCAGATACTGCAAGAACTTGGATTTCAAGGGCCCACTGCTCTTCAATGTATTCCCAAGCATTGATTAGACCCGGCCGCCATCGAATCTATCCAATGTTTATTTGCTTCCATAACTGGTTGCATATTTTGGTAAACTACATCTGCCAACAGTATGAAGTAACTCCGAACCCCCAGGAACATCTGTCAGAACTTCACCTCTTCATTTTTGTGTCTTTGTAATCTGTGTAATTTTGTTCTGTTAATATATAAATATCTATATATTTATACTAGAATACTCATCGTCTGAGCATTTTCAGTCTCTGCTTTCTCACTATTTACCTGTAGTTTGCTTGAGGCGTTGTTATATCGAAGAAGATAAAAAGAGAGAAAATAGAAAGCTTCTAACAATGTGAAAAGTTTAATAAAACCTTTATATTTCAGGCGGAAAGGCCCATCTTCAGAAGAAAAGTCCAGTAATGTAGATTCTGTTAATTCATTCAGATTCCCTGGCGTTTTGTAACAGCAGCATTCCAAACGCAGGTGTAATTGGCGTTCCACGCGTTGATGTGAACAGACTCCCAACTGTTGCTATAAGCTACTCACCATCTGTGGCGTAACGGCGTTATAGTAGTAGTAGTAGTAGTAGTAGTAGTAGTAGTGGCAGTTGCCCTCTAAGTGTTGCCGGCTGTCCGAGTGTTGGTGTAAGAAAATCTCAGCTGCTGTTGTAGGCCATTCACCATCTGTTGGATACTGTCATAAGAGCCACCGGCTCAACTCCGATCGACTGTTAATATTCAGGTTGAGGTGGTGGATCAGCAGAGCCTCTTTTATAAGTAAATCGCCGGTGTTCCTCTCCGAGGCTGGTATGGAGGCGTCCATTTGAATGGGTTTCTGGAACCTACATAACTAGACTTCTCTCAGACTGTTTTCTTCTGAAGATGGGTGTTTCCGCCTAAAATATAAAGGTTTTATCAAACTTTCTGAATTGTCAGAAGCTTCCTATTTTCTCTTTTTACATGTATGTTTTGCATATCTAACCCATGCAATTTTATCTATTTATTTGTTTGTTTGCATCATTATTTCAACATCTGCTGGCCTGGATTCCTCTTATACCCACACTTTACCCCACGAACTTAGCCCTCGGTAAAGATTTCGGAGTATAAGGTTAAATCATTTGAGCATTACTATGTGTTTTCTATATTGAGCATCTCTGGATCTCATTTGTTGATTCTTTAAGGAAAGCTATAAGCCAAAACGGGTCACTCTTGTTTCCATTATGCTGTATCTTCAACACTGAAATTATAAAATTATCTAACAACATACAAGAAAAAAATATAATAATAGCATACAATCGCATTAAAATATTCATTAAAGAAACACTGTAATGAAAGTTTTGCATTTAAATTGAATAAAGTTTGCATTTAAACTGAATATCATTGAAACAGATTGAGTACAATATTAACCAAAAATAAGAGGCGCATTGCTACTGTGCCTATTCCTGCTCAGTGATGCCAAATTGAAAACAAAATTTGGGAGATGTTATGAAGATTAAGTAACATTGCTTGTTTCCTTGAGTGTTAGTAAACCAAAATATATGAAGTTTTAGACGTTTCACAAGAGGTACATTTACTTTTGTTCAGTCTATATATATATTGGTGAGTAGAATCGCTACCTTATTCAGCTACATACAATTTAAAGTTACTGATACATCCAAATAAATAAAGCTTGCCTTATCGAAACCTTTTTTTAAGAAGTAACGAAGACAGAAAAAAACTCTAGTATACGATGCACAAAGCTCGCCTATTCACATTAACAAAATTGGATTTCCATTTGATCCATTCAATAGAAAAGCCTGCTCGTGAAATTAGCGTGCAAGTGGCTGAGTACTCCACAGACACGCGTAGCCTTAATGTAGCTCTTACAGAAATTCAGCATGACACAGAATGTGACAAGGCTGGACTTAGGAAATTCAGGTATTACCCATTTCTGCCACCTGAGTGGACTGAAGCAACGTGAAATAAAGTGTCCTGCGCAAGGACACAACGCACGGCCTGGAATCGAACTAATGACCTTACGATCGAACGCCAAATACCCTAACCACTAAACCACGCGCCTTCACTTAATCACAAAATGCCTCGGTCATTTAGTGCCTGTTAGACATTTGGAATGAATTGGTCCGTTGGAACGGCCAACTGGTTAGAGAATAATAACATTCAAATGGTCTATATATTTTTTCAGGCCTAACAGCCATTATCTCAAGTTGCGTGGAATGACTGTAAGTTCGAAATTACAATGCAGTGGACTTGACTTCATTGTTCCCTCAAACTTAACATCTTAATTTCATTTCTTCTGGTTCAATATTTAAAAAGAAATATTCCCTAATTTAATAAATTTTGTTGTATTAACAATGCTACAGGGATTTGAAACGTAAATTTATATTTAAAACTATCAGAACAGCTTTGCTTTCCACCAGAAAAATCTGATAAATATTTTTAGCCATTCATTTCAGCGTGTCAACAGCATACCACAAGGGAGTGGTCGTTTATAACAATCAATCTTCCTCCAGCGAATGGAATAAATGTAGTCCCACACCCATCAATACATATATTTTGTTAAACATTTCCAAGATGGAAACGAAAAGAAAAGAAAAACGGAAAATATTGAAATAATTTGAAACAGTTGTAAGAAAGATCGAAATGAATAGTGAAATAGTTTAGACAGAGTCACTTACTTGACCCCATCATCCTATTTCTTTTTTTCTGAAACATCTATAAGAAAGAGGGAAAGAAAGAAGTTATTGGAAAGACTTTTATAAGAACGTTCGAAATAAACAAATAAATTCTAAAATACCTTATATCGAAAGTTATTAAAATATGAAAGAGAAACGAAAACATTATTGAAATAACATTTAAACATTTATAAACAAGATTGAAATATATAAATAATGAAAAAAAATTATGAAAAGAAAAAGAAAAATTATTGATATAACTTCGAAACATCAAAATATAAAATATTGAAATGTGAAAATTTTTTGATTTGCTCTCTCAAATTACAATTGCTTTAATCCAAAGATAAAATAATTGCTAAAAGTAAAATCAAATATATTTTGAAGACAGCATAAGTTAAACCGGAAGCGGGGGTCGGATGTGAAAAATACACGAAATTAGGTTTAAAACGGAGACAGAATATAAGAGAGAAGGAAATTAACGTAGTTATTGAGAGGTATAAGTTTGAAGTAAAGATGGTGTTTTTCTTAGAATTGTAAAGATTGTATTGTCATTTTAGATTGATCTTACATCTATGTATAATTTTAGTTACATGTATAGATATTTTTTAACATCATTATAATAGGATACGGGTGCATACTTCAGTCTAGCACGGTGCTTTATGCAGGAAAGGGAACGCTTCTTGGCGTTAATGACAACGTTTCTGAGAGCGCTTGTATCGTCGCTGCTTCACCCGAAATGAGCATAATTCTTGTTAGTTAATAAGTCGTAAAGCAACAGTAACATTTAGCCTAGTTTATAGATTGTTGTTGTAGTAGTATTCTGGGATATTGCATATGTGCCTGTTTTTTTTTTTATAGTGGTAGTTTTTCAAGTAGTAACAGGTACTGAAGGCTGAATTACGCTTCGGTGACAAATTGTAATCCTTGCATGTTCAGTGATCTTTCATTTTAAGTATTTTTCTTTCATAGTGTAGGTGGTCTGTGCTTGCTGACTGTGTGCAACCTAATTATTATGCGTAGTACGGTAGTTAAAGCTGATTGCAGTGTCTATTGAAGTTTGTTGTAGGAAACTGGAGAAACTCAGGCAGAACTGTAATAGATCTGATGTATCCATAATGGATCTGATGTATTCTTTTGTAAATCTTAAAAACTATAGTTCTTTTCTCCATCTGGTCAGGTCATACGTGTGATTACTCTAATCATATTTGTGTGTCGTTTTGCTTTCTCTTTTATGTGTTTTATCTGTGTTGCAAACGTTGTGGAACTGCGAGTACTTTTCTCTTCTGTGTGCATGATATTTTTATGTTCTTAATAGTGACTTTTGCCTGATTTTGATGGCTTCTGATGTTTCTAGAATGAAAAGATACAGATTTGGTAGGCGCTACTTTAAATGTTGTTGTGGAGAATAGTGGGATGAGGTTGAAGCCCTATGCGTAAGAAGCTGTATACTTTTCTGTAAGTGTAAGCATGACATATAAGTATAAGGCCGAAAATAATGGATGCGAGGAAGAATCCTTGCAGTACTCTATCGGGAAGTTACGTGTCCTTAAAGTGTTGTTCTTGTACTTAAGCTTGGCTTTAGCTTGATATTTAGTGCTTATGCATCTTCGTAACGTAGTTTTGAGATTTTAGTGAGGAATAAACCCGTAAACATTGCTGAAGTAAAGTAGCTAAAATAAAGCATTTCTTCTTGAAACTATCGTATTTTCTGTTAATTTTTGAACAGTATAATGAATGAGTGCCTTGATTTGGAGAGAAGAATTTAAGTGAGTTTCTGTCCTCAAAATTTAACCTTTCTAGAATATTTGAGGGTGTTCAATGGAGGGTGATGGGTCTGGGTTACTTCAATGGAGTTTGGGACTGGCCTTTAGAATTGTTATAATTTTACCCAGCCTCAGGTGTTTGGTGATTTGACAGTTTTGATATGATTTTCACTGTAAATTCCGAGCGCATTGATTCATTCGATGTATAAATATTTTAGATGCATGTTTACGATTTCGTCCGAGACTGAAATTTCGGTATTGCCATTGTTTTTGAAGCGTCTAATCAAATAACGAAGTGAAGATCATGGTGGAGTGAAAGTTGCACATTTTTCGTTTTGAACTCCTGTCTTCATTGTTCAGTTTTGGAGAGTGATTTTCTAATAGATATGTTTATTTGGTGTTTCAATGTGACTGTGTAATTTGATGCTGTCATAAAGGTACGGAGTACGGCATAACTGTTGTTATTGTGGTTGAAGATAATCACGACAGTGCTAATTACTTTACATACGTATTTGGATTTAGTTTTATGGTTTATTTAAGACAAATGATTTACACTTTCCTGCTTTTCTAAGATATCTTTTAATGTTATTTCCTTGTTTAGTAGTTTGACGCTTTTATTTATGTATTCATTTATTTATTTGTGTATTGATTTATTTATTTATTTTGCGTGGCTTTGGTTGTACTGTGTTTGAAGTTTACCTTGGCTTTTATGAGGTTGGCTATTTCTGGGGTTTCATAATTGGAATTCTACAGTTTATGTTGCCTTATGACATATTTTTGTAAATGCGTCTATTATAATTTTGTCGAATTTACGTGCTGCAGTATTTATGTTTGTGACTGGGGTACTACTGAATTTTTTTCAAACCCTAATTCTGCTCTTCGAAGAACTCGTTCTGTTGTGCTTTTGAAGTTTGGTAAAGTAGGGATTTGGGGGGAGGAGGGGGGTATTGTTTTTATTTTACTTTCTTCATTGATTTGTGATAATTCATAGGTAGTCTGCAGTAAATTGGGGAATCGTTTGCCATGTGAATGTAAAAGCTTTGTGTATGGAGCGGAAGGTGGTGTCTGGAGGAAGAGCTGTTACCGACCGGTTGCTGAGATACGCATGTGTGTACGTGTGCATGCTTGTGTGTGTGTGTGTGTGTGCATGTGTGTGCGTGTGTGTGCGTGCGACTGTGTATGTGCGCGATTATCTGTGTGTGTCTGAGAGAGAAAGAGACAGTTGATGTCAGTTTTTTTTAATATATAAAAAAAAACTGAGTTGAGAAGATATTGCAAATCACATTGCCAAGATCTCTCCTGACGATGGATAATCTGTTGAAACGATTGATGAAGGTGGGGTGAGTATATATATAAATATATATAAATAAATATATATATATATATATATATATATATATATATATATATATATATATATATATATATATATATATATATGGGTATGCGCATGTGTGTGTGCATTTGTGTGTGAATATATCTGTGCATATCAATATATATATTTGAAGATGTGTGTGTGTATTTTTGTGTGTATGCATGCATAAAGCTTTTAATTATTTAAAAAAGATCTGTTTAAAAAGCAATGTTAAAAACCTTTGCGACAGAAGTTTTCGTATAGTATACATTTTGAGTGTAAACGCTTTCGTTCTTCAGCTTTTCAAACTCACGTAATCTGGACTGACTAACACCCAAACACTCTGAAATATTCGTGTTGGAGCTTCCGACGCGAATGCCAAGTAGCACAGTATGTCGTTTCTAAATTTCTGACAGAGTGAATTGCGCCATGGTGCTGTTTTTCTCACATACAGTACCGAACAGACTCTACAGTATTGTGTAGACGATAAAATCAAATTTAATCAATGTGCATATGCGTGAAGTTAAAAATATAAAATAACGACAATTCACCCATCGCACCCTGTGTGGTGGGGTGTATTATTTAATAAACACAGTATATATTCTTATGAGCAATTAATAGTTTCATGGGATGATAAACAACTCAAGTAGCATTTAATAACACGTATGGTGTCTTCATGCAATCCTCGGACACTGCCTATGTGGCATAATAAGCTTAAACAGGATATTATGATGAGAGAAATACGACAAAAGGTGACGTGGAAATATATGTAAAAGATGGAAGGTTAAAAACACCGGAAAATGAAATAAAAACAGAAAAAAGAAAAAGAGAGGTAGGGGAAAATAGTTATGTTCTCTTCACCGTAACGTCATGAGGCTCAAAGGATAGGGTCCTAGAATCTGCAGTACAGCTGCTCAATCTGGAGAGGGTCGTAATTTCAAGTTCGCTAACTGGAACTTATCTATATCTTTACATCCGCTGAAAATTTCAGGGACTTGCATGAAAGCACCAGGCATGTTATTAAATGCTCACCAGATGGAGTACTTTTTTGGTGTTCTTACCCTCACAGAACAGTACACATAATACATACATATATATATATTCTTTTATTCATTTATTCCTTTATTTGTTTCAGTCATTTGACTGTGGCCATGCTGGAGCATCACCTTCAGTCAAACAAATTGACCCCCAGGACTTACTCTTTGTAAGCCTGGTACTTATTCTATCGGTCTCTTCTGCCGAACTGTTAAGTTACTGTGACGTAAACACCAACAGTTGTCAAGCAATGGGGGAGGGACAAACACAGACTCACACATAAATATATACGACGGGCTTCTTCCAGTTTCCGTCTTCCAAATCCACTCACAAGGCTTTGGTCGGCCCGAGTCTGCAGTAGAAGATGCTTGCCCAAGGTGCTACGCAGTGGAAGTGAACCCGGATCCGTGTGATCGGGAAGCAAGCTTCTTACCAAACGTGTCTTCCTTAGTCATTGAGTAATATTATTGGATGTGAAGATTTGTGTGCATGTTTTTTATAAAAGGGTTACTTTTGCAGAAATTTAAGGGCTTGTTTTGTTAAGAGTGTGAAGAACAAGGGCAAATATTTAGGGTATCGAACTAACGATATTGCGACAGTGGTTTCGATTCCCAGTCTGCGCGGTTTATTGTGTTCTTTAGAAAAAATATGTTATTTCACGTTACCCCAGATGAGTCAGCTATAACCGAGTAACCTTGCTAGGAAATGCTGTCCTGTTCGGGGGCGGGGTATGTTGTGATTTCTGTCACTTATACACCACAGAAACCAAGTAACAGGTCCTATGGACCTTAAAAGATGAGACAGTAATGTCTGCTTGTACAGAATTATAGACCTGTCTGCTTTCCGGTGTTGTATACGTAACGTGATAAACATCGTTCGACCAGCTTTCTCAAACTATGGCCATCTTGTCTTTTCTGACATATTATATTAAGTATTCGTTATAAATTATGGCGGAGGCGCAATGGCCCAGTGGTTAGGGCAGCGGACTCGTGGTCATAGGATCGCGGTTTCGATTCCCAGACCGGGCGTTGTGAGTGTTTATTGAGTGAAAACACCTAAAAGCTCCACGAGGCTCCGGCAGAGAATGGTGGCGAACCCTGCTGTACTCTTTCACCACAACTTTCTCTTACTTCCTGTTTCTGTTGTGTCTGTAATTCAAAGGGTCAGCCTTGTCACACTGTGTCACGCTGAACATCGCCGAGAACTACGTTAAGGGTACACGTGTCTGTGGAGTGCTCAGCCACTTGCACGTTAATTTCACGAGCAGGCTGTTCCGTTGATCGGATCAACTAGAACCCTCGACGTCGTAAGCGATGGAGTACCAACAACAATAAATTTTGGCATAGAGCCAGCAATTTCGAGGGAGGGGGTTTAGTCGATTACATCAACCCGAAAGCATGAAAGGCAAAGTCAACCTCGGTGGAATTAGACTGACGAAATGCCGCTAAGCTTTTGCCCGGTGTGCTAGCGATTCTGCCAGCTCACTGTTTTACAAAGAATTATATTTATTGCAAAGTGAGATGGGAGATCGATAACATAGGAATCATGATTTATTTTTAAAGATCATAACGTTGATCTACAAACTACTTTCTCCTTTCAAAAGTGATTCAAATGTCCAGTCATTAGCATGAATATAATAAGTTTCAACAACCGTAAAATGTAGCTTAAAGTACACTTACCTCATTAGAATAATTCAAATTTGGCAACTGAGTGGTGTGATAATATTTATTTTATTTATGCGCCCTTTCAAAGCCTAGCCAGGCTCATGGGCGCGGTTTCCCGGTTTCTATGGCGTATGTGTTCCTATCCAGCTGGACGGGACGCCATTTCATCGCAGCTTTTACTCAAGAAACAGGAAGAAAGAGTGAGAGAAATTTGGGGCGAAAGAGTAAAACAGGGATCGCCACCACTCCCTGTCGGAGCCTCGTGGAGCTTTAGGTGTTTTCGCTCAATAAACACACACAACACTCAGTCTGGGAATCGAAACCATGATCCTCCGACTGCGAGTCCACTGCCCTAACCACTGGGCCATTGCGCCTCCACTGGTATGATAATAACCCTGATAATAAAAAATGCCATGTTTCCATGTCGATTACAGCAACCCCCAGTCCTCAATTACTACTTATTTTATCGACCCTGAGAGAGTCGAAAGTCGGCCTCGGCGGAATTTTAACTCAGAACGTACAGAAAGACAAAATGCCGCTAAGCATTTTGCCCGGCATAGTAATGATTCTGCCTGCTCACCACCTTATATTGTATTATGCATTAATTTATTCTCTATGTTTAAACATTTTAAAGACGGCAGGGTAATATTTGAGCAAGATTTGCTTATAATTTATTACAGGTCAAGCAACCACGGAGACAGTATCTCGCTCGCTTGTATTTTACTTGTTTAGGTGCTTCGAAATTACATGCTAAAACAATGAGTGATTAATTATCTTATATTGACTATATTCACTGCATACAAGTGCGTTTCTGTGTGCATGTGTATATATGTATGAGTGTGCACGTGCATGTGTAGGTTTATGTGCATCCCTCTTTAAACAACTTTTAATTATTCATTGTGCGTAATTTTGTAATTACACTTTCTATCATTTTGTTCTAGTTGCCCCTAATATTTTCAGTTTTAATGAAAAGCATTTCCAACAGTAACAAAAGGAAATACTGTTGGAGCAAATATATAACTTTCAATAAATACTCACACGAATAAACATTCGCACACGTATATATACGTGTATATATATATATATATATATATATATGTGTGTGTGTGTGTGTGTGTGTGTGTGTGTGTGTGTGTGTGTGTATGTATGTATATATATATATATATATATATATATATATATATATATATATACATATATCATGTATGCATTTATGTATACATATATATATGTATATATATATGTATGTATGTATGTATGTATGTATACACATATATATATATATCATATATATACATACGCATACACACATACACACACACACACATACATATATATATATATGTATATATATATATATATATATATATATATATATATATATATATATATATATAAGCACTCATATCCATACATACATCCATATATAAAGAAGAAAAAATATATTTAAATATGAATACAAATCGTGACAAACACGTACACAGACACAGACAGAGACACACATAGAGAGTCAGACATAGTCATGCAAAAATATACAGAATCATGAATACATTTTGAATATAAAATCATATATGAATGTCATATAAATAGATATACGCAAAAACGAACGCCTTCACATATTAAACACATCATGATGAATACGATTTCTTACACACATGCACGAGAACATCCAAATATATATACACACATCTGGATAAACAACGAATACATATGTATAATGATAGACTGGAATACATTCAAATACAGCACAAATTTCACACGCATACACACGCATGCGAATTCGTTCAAATATACAAATATTTCGAGATATGAAGTCTCTCAAAAAAGACACGAAGACATGCACATATATAAACATGTATGTCACACACACCTACAATTCCTACACACACACACGCATACACACACACGCACGCACACACACACACACACACACACACACACACACACACGCGCGCATATATATGTATATGTACATAAACATACAGCCGTATACGCTCTCACACTTCTAAATTTATCTCATTTTTCTGAAGACATACGCATTATGAATACACGTATACACACGCTCGCATTAATATAAACACTCTCTGAAACTATCTCTCCCTCTCTTTCCTTCTCTATCTCTCTCTCTACCTTCTCTCTCTCTCTCTCTCTCTCTCTCTCTCTCTCTCTCTCCTTTGCATCTCTCTCCCTGCTTCTCTGTATCTTTGTCGTTTTCTCCTATACACATACATACACACTAATTATACACATTAGCTAATAAAAATGGAACCGATAAAAAATTCATTTAAATTATTTTAAAGATTTTCCGGGGTTTTTTTAATTACTTTCGATGTAATTAATTTTTAAATATTGCTTCTCTATTAAACATTGTGAAAATGAACATTATTATTTCGTAGCAAAAACAAAAAGTCAAAATTGATATTGATTTCTTAATTACGCATGGGGCACAAATATTCGAACGTGGGAGGATGTAGGATTATCTAGACCACAGTATATCACTAGTATAATTTCAAACCAGTAAAAGGCAGCGAGCTGACAGAATCGCTAACGTGCTAGGACAAAATGCTTAGCAGCATGTCCTGAGCTCAAATCCCACCGCGGTCAGCTTTACATTCATCTTTTCGTGATCGATAAAATACATTCTCAGTCAAGTGCTAGGGTCGATGTAATCGACTTCCTGCACCCTTCTAATTATCTTGGTTCTTGTGCCAAACTAAGAAACAATTATTCAGAGCCAATAAGGAACCCACCATGCAGGTATTCGACCCACTAGATTTATCTCCCACAATTACACTCTTCAGTCGCGAAAAGAAAATGACAGATGAGATAATGCATCCCAAAACATTTAACCACTTAATCAGGGATAGAAAAGCAGCGTTTATGTTTCTTTTATATATTTTAAGGCTTCCATGACTTGTAAGAAGTAAGGAGGAAGTATCCACAAATAGCAGACCTAACACGAATGCTTGTGTTAGGTTGAACTTCACTAAAAGCACCCGAGAACCAGTGGGTGGTCTAAGACATTTCACTGCGAAACTAAATTTCATGGTTGTTCCAGTAATGATGTTAAATATCTACCAATATTATAGAATTTGAAATTTCAGTATGTCACGTTGCCTCAGTAAACTTGACATATCACTAGACAAAATAGTTTCAGATATGAGATTTCTCAACAAAAGATAGATTTATATACAAAATTGTTTTCTGCAATTTTAGGTTATGAAATTTGAGAGGATATTTCTTTCTGCAGTAAAATGGTTTGTCAGGGAATGAATTAAATTGCCGCCTAAGAATTCGGAATGCAGACCACCAGAATGGGGAATTTCGTCCAATATTCTCACAGTTCCACCGATCTACCGCCCTGGATTAGTAGTTTATTTTATTAACTCTGAAATGAAAAGCAAAGTTGTTTTCGGCAGAATTTAAATTGAGACTGCAGATAGCTAGATCAAATGAGCAGATAGCTAGATCAAATGAGCAGATAGCTAGATCAAATGAGCAGATAGCTAGATCAAATGAGCAGATAGCTAGATCAAATGAGCAGATAGCTAGATCAAATGAGCAGATAGCCAGATGAAATGCTACCAGGAATTTTCTCGTATGAACTTAAGATTCTACTAATTATCACCAAGATACACGATATATGAAAAACAAAGAGGTAGTCACCGAAAGGCTCCGCAATGGTGATTCCAGGAGAAAAACGGATCTGGTTTCTGAAATTTGCGTCACAGGGAGAAGGCTTTTTGGTTCTTAATGACCACAATACAAAGTTTCAACGATAAATAACTCAACTTTCAGATAATTAACATTGAATGTATTTAGAAGCCGCCATTTTTAACTCACGATTACCTAAGTGTGTGCTCGTGTGTATATGTATGGGGCGCGTCTTATAACTGCTATCTTTTTTTTGCCTTTCACGCTTTTCTCCGCTCTATATATACCACACACTCTCTCATTCCCTCACTTTCTGTCTTTCTATCTCCCTATCTCTCCCTCTTTCTATGTGTGTGTCTCTGTGTGTGTGTGTGTGTGTGTGTGTGTGTGTAGCTCTCACGCCTGCTACTCCCTCCCCCTCTCTCTTCATATCACATGCAATCACAGGGGACGAGAGGACGATATGCGTATGTGCGTTGCGGCTATTTATGTACCTCTCTCTATCAGACTCTGTCCTTTATGCTTTTCTCATTGTAAACTTTACTCCTCTCTATACATGTTTACCACACTCTCTCTCAACCTCTCTCAGTATATGTATATCATCTCGGTGTGCGTATGCTTGCATATGTGTGTTTGTATGTGTCAGTATGTACTCATGTATGTGTGTGTATATGCATGTGTGTGCATATGCATGTGTGCCAGTACTCATGTGCGTGTGTATATGTATGCGTCTACGAGCGTGTGTGTGCTTGTATATATGTATAGAAAGTAGCCTTCTACAAACAACTTCAACGACAATTGTGTCCATTACTGGTACACCATTCGGAAATAAGCGGTCAGAATTTACTTTCCATTTTAGGTTATGAAATTTGAGAGGATATTTCTTTCTGCAGTAAAATGGTTTGTCAGGGAATGAATTAAATTGCCGCCTAAGAATTCGGAATGCAGACCACCAGAATGGGGAATTTCGTCCAATATTCTCACAGTTCCACCGATCTACCGCCCTGGATTAGTAGTTTATTTTATTAACTCTGAAATGAAAAGCAACTTAATAATTCATCCTTATTGGTCAAATGGATTAACTATCTTAATTTCGAAGCGTCCTCACTGTAAGAAACCCAAGCATTGTAATGGAGAGAGGATGAAGGATTGTAATTGGGCAGGGTGGATGAGGTACAAATAGCGAGTCTTCTCACAGAAATTTAGAATGAATTCGTGTATACATCTTTTATCTTTTATCTTTTACTCGTTTGAGTCATTACATTGCGGCCATGCTGGAGCACTTCCTTGAAATTTTAGTCGAATGAATAGACCCCAGGACTTATTTTTTAAGGTTGCTACTTATTCTATCGATGACTTTTGCCGAGCAATCTTCACAGCAGAATGCCTTTACTTCGACGGACATGTTTCTTGATCAGGACAGATTTCAGCATATTTTTATGGTACTGTGTTTGATGAAGAAGCGAGTCGTACGAAGTTCCTCTTCTTTGTGCCTCCTGCCGCGTTGTGGTCTCATTTGGGTTTTCAGATAGAAATTTCTCCAGGTGCTTTTTGAACGTTTCCACACCTACACCTAGCAGATTTTTTAGGTTCCTTGGCAGGATGTTAAACAGTTGTGGTTCCTTCAAAGCCAATCTGTTGCAATACTGGGTCCTTATGGTTTTTCATATTTTTGTCATATTTACTCGAATCAATAAAGTATATCTTCGACAATAACTGGAGTCGATGAAACAATTGTTCCTTTTCCAATAAGATGCACCGCCTTATGTTTGCCTTGAAAATTACTATTAAATATTTCCAGTTGCATGGACGGAGGGAAAGAAAATATCGGCATAAACGTCACTCGTACATTTCAGCTTTTCAGAGTGAATTGCTCTAATCTACAATACTTGCGTCCAAAAACGTATAACTTTTAGTTTATTCATTTATTATTTTATTGATTTCAGTTTTTGAATTGTGGCCATGCTGGGACGCTACTGTCCTAATGGATTTCTGGCTAATTATATCGATCCTAGTATTTAGATTGTGGAGGCGCAACGGCCCAGTGGTTAGGGCAGCGGACTCGCGGTCATAGAATCGCGGTTTCGATTCCCAGACCGGGCGTTGTCAGTGTTTATTGAGCGAAAACACCTAATGTTCCACGAGGCTCCGGCAGGGGATGGTGGCGAAACCTGCTGTACTCTTTCACCACAACTTTCTCTCACTCTTACTTCCTGTTTCTGTTGTGCCCGTATTTCAAAGGGCCAGCCTTGTCACACTGTGTCGCGCTAAATATCCCTGAGAACTACGTTAAGGGTACACGTGTATGTGGAGTGCTCAGCCACTTGCACGTTAATATGACAATCAGGCTGTTCCGTTGATCGGATCAACTGGAACCCTCGACGTCGTAAGCGACGGAGTGCCAACAAGTATTTAGATTGGTAATTAAATTCATCTGCATATATGGGGAAAGGCGGTGAGCTGGTAGAATCGTAGGCACGTGGGATAAAATTCTTCACAGCATTTCTTCCGACTCTTTACGTTTTGTGCTGAAATTCCACTAATGCGTTTCATTCCTTCGAGGGTCCATAAAATAAGTACCACTCAAATGTTGGGAATGATATAATCAACTTGCTCCTCACTCGAAAATTGTTGGCCATCAACCGTGCAATCAGACCAGCTTCAGGTTCAAGGAGAATGTGGTGACCTCAGTTAATTATACGCCATGGAAGCCTGGTAATCAACTTTATGAGTCCTAGGATCCGAGAAAAAGTATATATACATATGAAGCAGCTCAAGATTTAATTACCAGGACTTTTGCTTGGCGCAAAATTTATACACATATGCCATACACGGCGAGCTGGCAGAATCGTTAGCACGCCGGGTGAAATGCTTAGCGGTATTTCGCCTGCCGTTACGTTCTGAGTTCAAATTCCGCCGAGGTCGACTTTGCCTTTCATCCTTCTGGGGTCGATTAAATAAGTACCAGTTACGCTCTGGGGTCGATGTAATCGACTTAATCACTTTGTCTATCCTTGTTTGTCCCCTCTGTGTGTAGCTCCCTGTGGGCAATAAAGAAACATATGCCATACACGTATACCTATATCTAGCCATATATATATATATATATATATATATATATAACAAAGTAAAGTTGTAAGATACCTTCTTTCATATATATATATATATATATATAAGAGGAGTGCTGAAAAGTTCTTGGCTTTAAAGAAATCTCGAAAGCTTGGTAAGAGATTATGAGTTGGTTTATAGGGGTTAGAAAAACTGAAGTACCGCTGCAATAAGTGTGTGAATCTAAGAGGGAAAATGTTGGATAAAGATCATAGGTACCTGATCTTCCTGTATGTAATTTTACCCAAAGTCAGGAGCTTTGCGGCACGCCCTCGTAAATATATATATATATATATATATATATATATATACACACATATATATTTACATACATACATACAACATACATACATACGTGTATTTGTATATATACATATATATATATATATATATATATATATATATATATATATATATATATATACGTATATAGATATATGTACGTACATGTATGTATGTATGTATGTATGTATGTATGTATGAGGTTTCTGCTCACCACGTTTCTCTAACAAGGCATTCGTCAATCTAAGCTGTAAATCTTTATTTGTATTTTCATTATTAAACATTTTCACACATCTATATCCAATAAATTCTAGAAACATAAAATTTAAATATAATTTAAATATAGTATGTAGCAGTTTTTATGTTTTGCTTTGTTTATTTGTGTGTTTTTTGTTATGTTTTCATTTAATTTTTGCTTCTTTATTTATTTATTCAAAATATTTATTCATTTTAAGATAGAAACAGAAGTGGAGCAGAAAATCAGAAAAGTTCACTAAAGTCAGACTTGAAACATATGAGATATTCGTACACATCTCTTTTCATATATATGTATATATATGTGTGTATATATATATATATATATATATATATATATATATATATATATATATATATATACATATATTGTTTTGCTGTTCATGTACATATGTACGTGTACTCCTTTTTTGCTTTGTTTTTTTTTGTTTTGTTTTTTTTTGTTTTTTTTTGTTTTTTGGTCTTTTGGTTGATGTTGTAATTTTAGACGTAAACATTATCAGACGGTAAATAACAAGCTTACAACAAAAGAAAATAGATTTTATTCTTGCCCGCTTTAGGATATATATTTATGTGTCTATTTAACTATCTCTCGTTCGTTTACATACATACATACATACATACATACATACATACATTTATGTGTGTGTATGTATATATATATATATATATATATATATATATATATATATATATATATATATATATATATATATATATATATATATATATATATACATATATATATATACATACATATATATATATATATATATATATATATATATATATATATATATATATATATATATATATATATATATATATATATATATATATATGTCCGTGTGTTTGTACATTTTTTTCATGCATAAAACAAATGTCTACTACATAACAAGTGTATGTGTACATATGTATTCATATCTTTTTGTTCACAAGAAGACAATTTAAATTTTATCACCATGTGTAAGACTAGAGAGATTGAGAAAATGAGAAACGAGGAAAGACGTATGTGTATATATATTTGTATAAATATATTTCAGTTTGTATATACATATAATATATTTGTAAATATAAATATATTTACGTATCTATAGATAGATAGATAGATAGATAGATAGATAGATAGATTGATAGATAGATAGACAAACAGACAGACAGACAGACAGACATATAGATAGGTAGATAGATAGATACATGCATACATACATACGTATACTAAGTTGTCCTAAAACTGAATTTAGTAGTTTTTATATTTATCTTTTAATATACTTCTTTTTTATATGTTTATCATCTTTATTTCCACTAGAAATATTGCTACAATTTTATTACTACACATTTTTTTGTGTATGATATCAGTTCAGCTATGTTGGGAAGATTACATACATACATACATACATACATACGTACATACGTACATAGTGTATGTATGTGTATGTGAGAGAGTGAAAGTGAGAGTGTAAGCTATGAAGAACTCAACATATTTAGAACATATTTCTGTTGTCTATCAACGTTTTAAGGCATTTCACATTGAAAGAAGACAAATTGATTTCATTGTACCCAATCAGAAACTAGCATAAATAGTATATAAAAAATTTAAAAAGAATTAATCTTTGCTTCAACAACAGACCTTAAACTTTCAAGCCACTGGAAAAAAATTCAGATGACTAACGTAATTTACAAATTTATATGTAAGCATTAAAGTTGTTAGCTGCTAAAAACATACGCCGATATTTTAGTTATTTTATGTAGAATGTAAAACAAAAATTTATAACGTATACGTACATGTACCTAGCTTTCCCACCAGCTAGTAAGGCATCTAATATGATATAGAAGAGAATATACTACAGAACGTTACATAAAAATAAACAGAAGAAAACATATGCTTAAAGCATGGTTGCTTTATGTAGAATTAAAGAAAAAAATCTGTTATTATGGATATAGAAATTTGCAGACAGTACTTCGGTATGGCCATTCTTGTGATGGCTAAAAGAAACTAAAGAACAAGTATCCCACATTCTCTTCCGGCTGACAGTGAATATACTACAAGGTGCCATTCGAATAAAAAAACATATTTATCGTAGAACGTAATAAAACACCAATGTTTCGACTAAGAACGTTCCGTTAAACCTTCATTGACAAAATGAATTCTGAAAACAATGTGTAAGAGGGTGAATATTCTACAGGCATGAGTAAGTTTGACAAATTTCTCAGGCAGAATCAGCGTTACATGAAGCTATGAGGTTGAGACTTTGAATTTCAAGTGCCATCCAGGAAAGATTGCGCATGTAATTATCACTTCATGTGACAAGTTCTTCAAATCATAGAAGGATTTCTCGATGTTATTTTAACATTAGCCTCATGTATGCGTGTATGTCTGTGTTGGTATGCCTGCGCGCGCGCGTTTGTGTGTGTGAGTGTGTGTGTGTGTGTGTGTGTATGTTCTCTGTACATATGTATATGTAAACCAAAAAAATACGAGTTACCATTAGTTTCACGATTCTCATGTTCAAACCTTATTTGTCCCTACTGCGTTAGAAATTTACTTTTTTGTCGGTAAAATACCAAACACATTTGACGTTTACTTATTAAATGTTGACGCTTCGAAAAATCTATTATCTAGCTTTTAAATTGACGGTAATTGTTGTCAGCGAGCCGTTTAACTCAATGGTAGAGTACTCAGTCGATATCCAATGGTTATGGGTTCGATTCCGGTAGTTGCCTGCCAGTAACCCTCTTTCTGTCTTGTAAGGGTAAATACGCAATATTTCTGCTATTTTCACAGCTATACTGCGTTCGAAATTTACTTTGTCTGTAAAATACACATTCGACGCTTCCAAAGTTTGTTTATAAAATGTTGTCGTATTCGAAAAAGCTATCGTTTATCTTTAAAATTGGCGGTAATTGTTGTCGACTTCCGTAGCTGCCTGCTGGCAACTTTTATTACTTCCCTGTAATATATATCTTGAAAACGCATTTTGCAGATTTTCCTTTCCATCAGCAGCTGAGAGGGATTTTCCTTTGTGATCTTAAATCTGGTTGAAACCAGTTTTTGAAGTTGATGGGAAACGGAAACAGTTTTTCGTTTAACAATACTCACTTGCCCAGTAAATTTAGGGCATAATTACAGAAGTATACCCGCTGAATTTGTTTTCTCGTAACTTTCTGAAAAACGGGTATTAATTACATATGGTGTATACTATGATTATATTATAATGTGTGGGGAAAACCTTCTGGGGCGAAAAAGTTTCGGATAAATCACGAGTCGACTGTTTCTCCATAACTTTCTGAAAAAGAGAACATTTTTAATGAAATTTTCAAGAAATAACTTTCGGATGTTTTAGATTAGAATTATATAGGAATTTAATACGGAAAAATGACAAGGATATTTTATGCATCTCAACTTTTCCTCATCGTTTTGAATATTTAATCACATTTATGCAAGAAAAGTTACATTTGAGACCTATATGATCCCTATTTCCAGCATATTTTTCTATCCACCTGCCTCTACCTCTCTCTCTCTTCTCTCCCCCACTGACCGGTGTTTGGCCAAGCCTGATCTTTCTTTCTTGGTTCAACTACCATCCGTGCAACATCTACATTCCTCCCTGTGCCTGTAAAAACCCTATGTTCCTACCGTAAGGCTTTACTTCCACACATGCCAGTTTAATTTAATTCGTTCTTAGTCGAAATACACCTGTTGTTATGTCCTGTTATTGCATTTGTATTTGTGTAACATTTCTCCGTTTTTTTTCCGTCCTTGTTTTCGTACACATTCACTTTCTTCCAAGGAATCTAATGTTTTTAGCTTAGTTTTTCCTTAGGGTTGGCCAGATCGGAGCAATCTCGAGTATAACCAGCTGAAATTGCAAAGATAATCTGGAACTCGACTGAGGAAAGAAAACTCCGGATGACCCGTCTTTGTTTTCTTTGTACCGTCTGTTTGAATGTTTTGCGTTCTTGTCCCATTTTTGTATTTTTTATGTATAAATTATATAGCGGCGTACGTACACTTTGGTCTCTTATATATATATATATATATATATATATATATATATATATATATATATATATATACGAAGGGTTTCTTTCAGTTTCCGTCTACCAAATCCACTCACAAGGATTTGATCGGCCCGAGGCTATAGTAGAAGATACTTGCTGATGGTGCCACGCAGTGCGACTGAGCCCGGAACCATGGGCTTGGGAATCAAACATCTTTTGAGAACTATTCCACCGTTTCCCGAAAATTTACTAACGTAAGTAAATTAATGCCAATTTTCCTATTCAGATCTCTATTTCTTCAACGTCAAAATATGAAACGATACCACAATCAGTGTAAATTGGTTGACACTGGATTAAACTTATGATTTGTAGAAAGTAGCGTTGCAAATGCTTGGGCAACCTTTAAGAGCAAATTTAAACTACCCTGCACTAAAACGAAATGTCGCATTGAGTAAGATTTTTGATTGACCCATCTACTTGAAATATTCAATAATGAAAACAATCTTCAAAACCGCATTTTCATAAAAATGTATTAAAACTGAAATTTAAAAACATTTTCCAGACAGCCTAACATTTGATAATTGCTTTCTTTCAGTGAAAGTTACATATATCCAACTAATTAATAAGCAGCTTACTATATTAGAGTATAGATACATAATTTATAGTCATATTTACCAACATCATTATCATTATTATTACTAAGAAATAATCATTAGCGGCAGAAGCAGTACTAAATGCCAAAAGGCGTTTTTTTATATCCAACTTAACATGGGTGTATTATTAGAGCACAGAATACTGTGTTATTTACTTAGAGTGAACCTCTCATATGGATGCATGGGACATAAAAACACACATATTTATATGGATAGCTAACGAGAATCGTCTGCAACAGGCGCCGGCCTGTTAGTCACACGATTTCGACGTGCCTCGTCTCTTCTCCTTTATGAGTTCATAAAAGCACACACGTTCGTATCGCATTATTATATGCATCATGCGTGTATATGAGAAATCAACTAATGAAACAACGCAGTATTCGGCACTCTAACAATACGTTTTAAGTTGGATATAAAGTTTGTCTTTGGATATCAATTCTGCTTCTGTCGCTAATTATCTTTTTTTAATAAGCTTGTTGGCTATTTGCGACATCAGTTTCTAAACGGTCACCGAAATTCCATATATCACTGGTAGTAACATTTGCCTGTATGCGGCTACCGGCCGTAATGCTACTGAAGAGGTGGGTCACGTCGATATCACGTGATCTGGGAGTTTCAGCGCTCATAGCAGACAATTCTATAAATATGTGTGCTTTTATGCACGAAGCGCCTATATGAGAGGTCTTCCCAAGGTAAATACGCAGTACTTGGCACTCTAACAATACAACCATGTTAAATTGGATACAAAAATTATTATTACTGTTGCTTAAGGTGGTGAGCTGGTAGAATCGTCAGTACGGACAAAATGCTTAGCGCTTTATCGTTCGTCTTCTTGAGTTCAGAGCTGCCGAAGTCATCTTTCTTTCTCATCCTTTATGGGTCGATAAAATAAAGTAGCAGTCGAGAGCTGTGGTTGATGTCATCGACTTCCCCCCCCCCAACCCCTTCAAAAGTTGCTGGCCTTGAACCAAGATTAGAAAGATCGATTATTATTGTTGTCATCATTGGCCTCAAGTCACGATGAAGGGTCGCCTATTGATTACAAAAAGTTAGGCAATTACTTTCAAGTGCCAAAGCTGTACAGCAAGCCATCAAGCAATATTTCTTATACGGATACCTGAATGTATTCTACTAACTTGCTGCAATATTTTTTAAGTCGTATTCGTCTATTTATCTATAATCCCGTATTTCATTGTACAGTTATACTACCTTCGTCACATCACAGGAATTAGTTTTAAAATTAATTTTTTGTTCTTCTTTGGGTCTTTTAGAAAATTCCATTACTTTTAATTAGTATCGGTACATGCCTATCGTACCCTATCTTCCTCAGCTATTTTATGGCATTTTTTATTAGTTTATTGAAATGCCTCATTGAAGGAACTATTATGAATATTTTCTCCCCTTGACCTATCAGTCTACAGAATTTTAAATTGAACTTTGCCATTAATGTTGAATATAACCATTATTCACTCAAGCTATCTGTAAAGCCATCTTAATCTTATTTTACTTTAAACTTATACATTCACAACACAAAATATTCTAAACATAAGATTAATGTCGCGTGGCTTTTTAACTTAAAATTACCACATAAACCCTTTTAAAGCAATTTTAATGAGTCATTTATCTGTTATACAATTTTTTATTTATATTTTTTTCAATAATACTTTTTTGCCATTTTATTCAAATTGCCGTTTATTGCTTCCTCCTCTAGACACCATTCAATTTTTGTCATTATGGTATACACCACTATATTCAAAATTTCTAATCTTGCGTATCTCTTATTTATTTACTTTTTTTTTTGTACTGTCAAATGTAATTCTTCTTTATTTACATTGTATTTTGAATTCATCATTCATTATCATGTAGCTTCAAGACTTCGGCATTGTGACTTGCTTATATTTATAATGACATTGTAGGTAAGTATGAAAGGCCAGATCTAGCATGTTTTAACTTAAAATTGAAAGCTTAGACCACTCACCCCGCTTTTTTTTTCTTTTTCCATTCTTTAAATCAAAAGATTTCCAACCACCAAATTCAAACCATTCCTATTTGTTCTTTGTTACCCCTCTTTCACCACTCAATACTGTCGATTTCTTTCCAGTTCTTCACTCCAACTTTTATACAACTTACATCTATTTATGTATATGTTTTCTAATGAAACTGTTAGCCTTTAGTGAAATTTAAAATAACTATAATCTTTATTATCATATGATTATATATAAATCGAAATTTAATTTAAATTTATCATTTTACAATTTCGTTCTTCCAGGTTACAAACAGTTGTACAATATAGAATGTAAATATGTTCGAATCCCAAATAGTTTCAAGGGCGCAATAATAACCCTCTCACACATAAACACACACTGTGACCTTCATGAAACAATTGAAAAATACCATATTGATATGGCGCCATTTTCCCCATAAAAGATGTCCCAGAAAATCAACCAGTATGTTATAAGTACAAAGTCAGGGTTTCGGTTACTACATAGAGGTGATTCAGATGCCATAATGCGCTTCAACCGCCACTTGCCAGTAACTTCCAATTATAGATATCTCTCATAAAACTATATTTCAGAGTTCAAACTATATTTTCTAAGATAACAAATGCATGCATATCAACAGTATATAAAATAACATCTGTTTGGAAGTAAATTAAATAAAATCGCTTTAATATACACCATAATCAAATTAGAAGTCGTTTACATACTAGACTTAAAATACTGAACGAAATTAAGGCATTTTGCTATATGTAAAATAATCAGTTTATCACTATGTAAAATGAGTTAATAGTCAATATTATATTACATTATGCTGCATTGTATTATAATCTTAGTATATTATGGTATACCGCTTACTGAATACCCATACGTTATATAACGTAACACAGCATAATAAAAAATAGCATAATATACTATAATATTGGCTATTAACCCATTTTATACAGTGATATTTTGACAAAATTTAAAGACTTCCAGATTTGTAATTATACCTGTACCTGCCTATAAAAAAGAATTATTTTGAGACACGAATTATATAACATATTTTTGTAAGATCCTTTTGTTGCGTACGAAACGCAACTTTTATGTATGATTAAACAAAAAATGTCGTAGTTATTTTATGAATTCAGTCTAAACACAAATATTTTAAAATTTTATTAAAACACATAGGTTGTATTTTTTAGTTAGAAATATAAAAGCAAAAAAGTTAAAGATATCTCAATATAAAAAAGGATAGTGAGACTTCATAAGAACCGAAATACATCAAACTATAAACTAAGCTGATAGTGGGGAGGACAGTGAATGCCAAGCATAAATAGTGTTTTTAATTTTTCTTTTCTTTTTCTTTTCTTTTTTCAAGAAAACCGACAAAAATTGATGGGCGCTTTATGGATTAAATATTTGTCTGGATGAAACATTGTGTTATTATATGTAACATTTCTCGAAAAGCGAGTACTTTTGACTTAGAGACTGAACGACGATATGTAGAATAAAGTGTTCTAACAACAATAAACTGTTCTTCGCAGGTATTACTTCCATAGTAGATAATGGTGCAGTTGCTGTTCGGTATGGACATATCTAAGCTGGCGTCAGCCGTAAAAATATGAATGAAGAAGGGACTTCGGGAGAGGGAGAGCTGATGTTCTGCTGTGAAAGGACCAAGTATAGACATTAGAAAAACTTTGTGATGAAACACAATTTATAAGAGACGGAGAGGTTGGTGTAGTTGAGAGGAACAGAATTTTTATAGCAGTTACAGAATAAACAGAGAGACTGACAGTCTTCTCCCATTGTTTCGTAAGAATTGCAGCGGTTCAAGCAACTATTCGAATCTGAAAGAATGTTGTAGGAGTAATCCACAAGGATCACATATTGTGAGTCCTAGCCATTTTAGTCTCTTTGTGGGTGTTTATTATGTAATTGTATGTCTAGATAGTGTTTATTATGTAATTGTATGTCTAGATAGTGTTTATTATGTAATTTTATGTCTAGATGGTGTTTATTATGTAATTGTATGTCTAGATGGCGTTTATTATGTAATTTTATGTCTAGATAGTGTTTATTGTGTAATGTTATATCTAGATAGTGTTTCCTTGATATGAACAGTGATTGTGTCTTTATGTCTTTCTACTATTCAAAGAAAGTAGATATTTTTTATCATTAGTCTTTTACTTGTTTCAGTCTGGGACACCTCCTTGAAGAGGTTTTAGTCGAACAGATCGACCGCAATACTTTTTTTGCTAAGCATGGTACTTTTTTGCCGAACCACTAAGTTACGGGAACGTAAACCAACTTCTAACCAGATAGCCACGCCTGCGCTTATGAGAATGCTTTTAATACATCTATTCGTGGAGGTGTCTAAGTTGCATGTAGAAAAAGTAGTGAGTTGAAGGTTAGTAAGCGTTATCATGTTAAAGAAAGCATCAGGCAAGTTGAAATAACTTATTCATTACTGATTGGCGATGATCACTACTGGTTTTGCTCGATTTACATCATTGTCAGTTTTCAACGACCACATGTATTTTGATTAAGTTGCATCCAAAGATTCTTTCTGCATTTCTAAAATAATTTCGTTGCTGATTAAAATACCCTTCAAAACTATTTTCACTTTATCCAGATGTACTATTTGAGAACTGAATTATCACCTGTAAATACTTCTACACAATAAGCTATCGATTTTGAAAGACAAGAAATATTTAATGGCCAATTTAAAGAGTTCAGAAAGTGGCATGAAGCGTGTTAGAAGTAAATGATGTGTAAGATTTTACTATCGTTGTTGGCTATTTCAGTGCAAAGTCACCTGTACAGTTTCACATTATTTCTATTAAAAAATTTTATAGTATTTGTGATTCTTCGAAAGTGTTTATCTATTAAAAGAATGGAGCATTAAAACAAATGATTTTACGTGTTCCATTGTCATGTGCCAGAGAATTAAGATTTTTCATGTAATTAATTTTATCTTTAAAACCGCTTCGTTTTAACGCCTAATTATAATAATAGACTACTTTGTTGAAAGGTTTCTGGGATGATATATAGGATAATCATACAGTAATATTTTCAATAAATTATTAATAATGACAGGTGGATGACTTGAGGCAGCAGTTATGTGTTCTAACGTTTATTTGGCTTCTTAAAAGCTAAGTACTTACTTGTTTTTAAAGTTAACATTATATCTCAAACATTAACTATGTATAAATCTGTTTCAATTGTAACTCTTAGGTTTCAGTCTTGAGATAATTCAAAGAGATAGATCTTTTCTAAATTTATTTAACTGATGCGTTTTTATATAGCGTGTGTGTAAGAATTAATCGATCACTTCGATATATTCACATTTTATATTAGTAAACTTATTGTTTAACAAATTTAGAATACACAGGCTAATGACCTCACTAATTTTAACACAGTCTAGTCAACCCATAAACATAATTCTTTTTAAACAACCTTTTCCAAGACAACCAATTAGCATAATTCTTCTTTAACCATTTGGTATTAGCGCAGGTATGTAATGACACTTGTGATATTTGAGTCAAGGATTGCAATATCATTTTTACAAAAATAAGATTTAATTACAGACGCATAAAATCCAATTATGCAAAATGATCAGTTTATATAGTTGTTTCTGTTATTGGGTCAATTAATAACACAAGGACTGTATCTCCGTGATAAGACACTAGTCGTTTGTATAAATCAACGGATTAAACAAACAACTAATTTACCATTATGAAATAACAGTACTTAGTATCAGTACGATAATCTTGTCTTACGTAATAAATCCAGGTAAACTATTTAGGTTTTCCCTATTTCAGATTATTAATCTCTATCATGGAAATTGGTAAAAATTTCTTTTGTCCTATTTAACCTTTTGACAGTGAAATTAAATTTCATGGTCATTTCTCTAATGATGTTAATTATTTATCAAAAAATAGAAATTGTATTTTCTTGTTTCTGGAATACTTTTTTAGTATCTCCTGCAAGTCTGGTTTTCATATAACCACAAAAAGTATGTTATTCTTGCCCTGTAAAGAGATGCTGGTTGATTTTTTTTTTCTTTTTATAAATCAAGAGAATTTGCAAAATTGTTTTTTGAAGAAAAGTGTCATTGGTGGTGTCTCTGCTTCTCGCAGAATAAGGAGAGATTTTTTTGACAAAACCATGGGGCTAAAATCGCTTTCCGCAATTAACGGTAATAAAATTTTGAGAGAATATATCACATCGATATATTCATATTTTATATTATTAAATGTTTTGCTTAACAAATTCCGAATAAACAGGTTAATGACCTCACTAATTTTAACACAGTCTAGACAACCCATAAACATAATTCTTCTGTCAACAACCTTCTTCAAGACAACCAATTAACGTTTTACACGTTCGAAAAATTGAAGATAATGTAAGAGTTGTGTAAGACAATGTTCTTAACCCTCTTATCAACATCTAATTCTGTAATTCTTTCGCTTCTAAATTATTGAATTTATCTAGAAAAAGGTAATAAATACATCAAAAGACTGCAGAGTTAACGTAGGCAAAACTAATAGCTGCGAGTTGTAAGGATTCGGTTTGAAATAAAATTTGTAGGAGTGGCTGTGTGGTAAGTAGCTTGCTTACAAACCACATGGTTCCGGGTTCAGTCCCACTACGTGGCACTTTGGGCAAGTGTCTTCTACTATAGCCTCGGCCCCACCAAAGCCTTGTGAGTGGATTTGGTTGACGGAAAATGAAAGAAGCCCGTCGTATATATATATATATATATATATATATATATATATATATATATATATATATATATATATATATATATATATATACGTGTGTGTGTGTGTGTGTGTGTGTGTGTGTGTGTATGTTTGTATGTCTGTGTTTGTCCCCCCAACATTGCTTGACAACTGATGCTGGTGTGTTTACGTTCCCGTAACGTACCAGCTCGGCAAAAGAGACCGATAGAATAAGTACCAGGCTTACAAAGAATAAGTCCTGGGGTCGATTTGCTCGACTAAAGGCGGTGCTCCAGCATGGCCACACTCAAATGACTGAAACAAGTAAAAGAGTAAAAGAATATAAAAGATGTGTGTTTCTTTGTGTGACTGTCTGTCTATGAGTGTGTACATAGACATACACACACACATACACGCAAACATACTGGGTGCGATGGGTAAATTGTCGCTGCTTTATAGCTTTCATTTCGTGCATGTGCATTGTGTGATGTTGATTTTGTCGACTACACAGTATAGTAGGGTCAATTGGGCACCCTCTGTGAGAAAAACAAGACCATGATTCAATTTTCTCTGCCAGAAATTTGGAAATGACATGCTGTACTGCTTGGCATTCGCACCAGAAGGTCCAATACGAATATTTCAGAGTGTTTAGGTAACCTGAAGACAGTGCAATCTGAAGACATGTACCGAGAGTGATAAAAATCAAACAGCCAGTCAACATCATGGTGTTTGAAGTGATCACTAGTGATGGCGGTGTTATGCCGCTATTCATCTTCCCACACTGCTTCACACTCAACAGAAGGCCTACATCACGTGCGTGGAGGTGGTAGTGCAGCCCTGGGTGAAGCGGGTTGCTGCTGGAAGACCCTGTCTGGCAACAGGACTCTGCACAATGCGACACAAGCAGGGGAACCCAGTCATGGCTGTCAGACAATTTCTGCGATCACATCACCCCTAACATCTGGTCACCTAACTCCTCAGACTTGCAACCCCCTTAATTATTGTGTGTAGAGAGCAGGTGAGCGAGAGACCAACAAAATTCCTTGTAACACCAAACATGAACTGAAGGCAAGGATTATAGCAGCATTCACGAACTTCAACAAGGAGACAGTCCAGAAGAGTTGCAGGAGATTCCGAAGTTATCCGGAGGCTGTGGTTGAAGTCAACGGCGATTTTATTAAATAAATTTACTCTTTAGTATTTCAAGATATTTTTATGTAATTTTGGTAACTATCTATATCCGTAAAAATGAGATGTCAGTGTAATTTTCCTTTTTGCGTAATTTAAACGACAGATTATTCACAGCACCCTCTCTCTCTCTCTCTCCCTCTATCTATCTATCTCTCTCTCTCTCTCTCCCTCTATCTATCTATCTCTCTCTCTCTCTCTCCCTCTCTCTCTCTCTCTCTCTCTCTCTCTCTCTCCCACTACATATATGTGTGTGTGTATATATATATATATATATATATATATATATAGTAAATCCCGAAACAGAAGAACAACACAAAAAACAACAACGTGAGTACGTGGTACATGTAAAGTATTAGCAGACGCTCAGGGAAGGAAAGAAAGATGGTTTAACGTTTCGAGCAACGCTCTTCTTCGGAAAAAGAGGAAAGTCCAATAGAAAAGAAGACGGAGGAAGAAAATCACCAACGAATCACGTGGTTTTACATATATATATATATATATATATATGTGTGTGTGTGTGTGTGTGTGTGTGTGTGTGTGTGTGTGTGTGTGTGTGTGTGTGTGTGTGTGTGTGTAATATAATATAATATAATATAATATAATATAACATATAAGAAAATGAGAGAGCAAAGGAATAAACGATTATTCATGATTTTAAGATGGATGTAGTGCTGAAAAGGCAACAGACTGCGTTCGCTGAAGTACCTACCACTGAAACAAGTTCCATAAGGGAAATATTCAGACAACGCCTGGTAGATAGACGGTGACTGCTGCGACTGGTAAAAAATAATGATAATATGAATGATAATGAGATTAGGAAACTGGGCTTTTATAGTAAAAAGACCGTACGGGTCATAAACATTATGTGTTGGAAATTCCATAAGGCGGATCATTAAAATTATTAAATAAAGTTATCGTTCAATTAAATTATAAAAGAAAATATTAAAAACTTGAAAAATTCAAATCGTGCGAAGATGCTAAGTATAAAAATTAGAAAGTTATCTTGAGGAAATCATGCAATGAATAATATGACTAGAAAATTTCATTTGCTTGGGGGTAAAAGAGCACACACAAATACACACATACTCACACACAGATTCGCGCTCATAATTCATATATATATAGTATGTATTCAGGCACATATACATATAGATAAGTGTGTGTGCATCTGTGTAATATAAGATATATAAAATATATGAAAATTTAATTTTTATATTTTACGTTGGGTTGAGTGGATAGATATATTTATTATATCTACTTTTGAGTTTCGCTTTTGGCTGCTCATGACTGTAGACAGGAGAAAAGAAAATGGGAAAAAGCTTTCTCTAAAACAATTCAGTTAAGATCGCAAATATCCCTACACTATCATAAGATATCAGGAGTGTCTCTGCACATACACGCGTGGAGAAGAAGAAGAAGAAGAAGAAAAAGAAGAAGAAGAAGAAGAAGAAGAAGAAGAAGAAGAAGAAGAAGAAGAAGAAAAAGAAGAAGAAGAAGAAGAAGAAGAAGAAGAAGAAGAAGAAGAAGAAAAAGAAGAAGAAGAAGAAGAAGAAGAAGAAGAAGAAGAAGAAGAAGAAGAAGAAGAAGAAGAAGAAGAAGAACAAAAAGAAAAAGAACAACAACAACAACAACAACAACAACAACAACAACAACAAGAATTCAAATTGCATGTTTTGATAGAGTAACACTTCACCTATATTAACTATTCTTTGTTATAGCCAAATGAAATAGTTCTAAGCAGAAGCAACGTTTTGTCATCGAGTTCTTGAAGAAGAGTTGGGTAAAAGATAAACTCAATCTATTTGAATCGTTTGAGGTGAAAGAAAATGCGACTTTGAACAATCTGAGGATCGAGGGTGAATCGGAGCCATATGTTTACGATTGGAAAACAAATGCTTAGTCCGTGGAATGGCGTTACAACTCTTCTCCAAAGTTCAACAATGTTAAAATCCAAAGATCAAAAGTCACAGAACATCTTAGTATTTGTCATTTTCTGAAATGTAGCATTACGGCGGACAATAAGTGGTACATTCTTGTCAAATAAATATGTGCTCTACAAAAACTATTGACTAATCCTAAAGTGAAATGCAAAATTGCTTTTTTGACAACTCGACATACAAACAAACATTACTATCCATAATATATATATATATATATATATATATATATATATATATATAAGCAATGTTAATTCTCTAAATGAAGTATTAACAGTAACTGCACGATAAAGTGTAGTATATTGCCACTTAAGTGTGGCTGACCCCTAGGGGTGGATGTTACTGTTGCTTTTAGCCCCAGGAGGACATCTCCTCCAGCTGGCTTATCGACACACGACTGTGTCCTGTTTGCCAAGGGAGTTATCCCTCTCACCACGGCCAGCAGCACGAACGTATCCGGATTTCAGGGTTATTTCCCTTCGTCGGCGTTCGACAGCCGATGACCTTGGTGAGAGAGAAAAACCTGGCAAATCTTATATCTTCTTTTCCAGTGGCATTCTTCACTGATATTGAAAAGGTGAAAACAAGCAATGTTAATTCTCTAAATGAAGTATTAACAGTAACTGCACGATAAAGTGTAGTATATTGCCACTTAAGTGTGGCTGACCCCTAGGGGTGGATGTTACTGTTGCTTTTAGCCCCAGGAGGACATCTCCTCCAGCTGGCTTATAGACACACGACTGTGTCCTGTTTGCCAAGGGAGTTATCCCTCTCACCACGGCCAGCAGCACGAACGTATCCGGATTTCAGGGTTATTTCCCTTCGTCGGCGTTCGACAGCCGATGACCTTGGTGAGAGAGAAAAACCTGGCAAATCTTATATCTTCTTTTCCAGTGGCATTCTTCACTGATATTGAAAAGGTGAAAACAAGCAATGTTAATTCTCTAAATGAAGTATTAACAGTAACTGCACGATAAAGTGTAGTATATTGCCACTTAAGTGTGGCTGACCCCTAGGGGTGGATGTTACTGTTGCTTTTAGCCCCAGGAGGACATCTCCTCCAGCTGGCTTATCGACACACGACTGTGTCCTGTTTGCCAAGGGAGTTATCCCTCTCACCACGGCCAGCAGCACGAACGTATCCGGATTTCAGGGTTATTTCCCTTCGTCGGCGTTCGACAGCCGATGACCTTGGTGAGAGAGAAAAACCTGGCAAATCTTATATCTTCTTTTCCAGTGGCATTCTTCACTGATATTGAAAAGGTGAAAACAAGCAATGTTAATTCTCTAAATGAAGTATTAACAGTAACTGCACGATAAAGTGTAGTATATTGCCACTTAAGTGTGGCTGACCCCTAGGGGTGGATGTTACTGTTGCTTTTAGCCCCAGGAGGACATCTCCTCCAGCTGGCTTATCGACACACGACTGTGTCCTGTTTGCCAAGGGAGTTATCCCTCTCACCACGGCCAGCAGCACGAACGTATCCGGATTTCAGGGTTATTTCCCTTCGTCGGCGTTCGACAGCCGATGACCTTGGTGAGAGAGAAAAACCTGGCAAATCTTATATCTTCTTTTCCAGTGGCATTCTTCACTGATATTGAAAAGGTGAAAACAAGCAATGTTAATTCTCTAAATGAAGTATTAACAGTAACTGCACGATAAAGTGTAGTATATTGCCACTTAAGTGTGGCTGACCCCTAGGGGTGGATGTTACTGTTGCTTTTAGCCCCAGGAGGACATCTCCTCCAGCTGGCTTATCGACACACGACTGTGTCCTGTTTGCCAAGGGAGTTATCCCTCTCACCACGGCCAGCAGCACGAACGTATCCGGATTTCAGGGTTATTTCCCTTCGTCGGCGTTCGACAGCCGATGACCTTGGTGAGAGAGAAAAACCTGGCAAATCTTATATCTTCTTTTCCAGTGGCATTCTTCACTGATATTGAAAAGGTGAAAACAAGCAATGTTAATTCTCTAAATGAAGTATTAACAGTAACTGCACGATAAAGTGTAGTATATTGCCACTTAAGTGTGGCTGACCCCTAGGGGTGGATGTTACTGTTGCTTTTAGCCCCAGGAGGACATCTCCTCCAGCTGGCTTATCGACACACGACTGTGTCCTGTTTGCCAAGGGAGTTATCCCTCTCACCACGGCCAGCAGCACGAACGTATCCAGCTGGAGGAGATGTCCTCCTGGGGCTAAAAGCAACAGTAACATCCACCCCTAGGGGTCAGCCACACTTAAGTGGCAATATACTACACTTTATCGTGCAGTTACTGTTAATACTTCATTTAGAGAATTAACATTGCTTGTTTTCACCTTTTCAATATCAGTGAAGAATGCCACTGGAAAAGAAGATATAAGATTTGCCAGGTTTTTCTCTCTCACCAAGGTCATCGGCTGTCGAACGCCGACGAAGGGAAATAACCCTGAAATCCGGATACGTTCGTGCTGCTGGCCGTGGTGAGAGGGATAACTCCCTTGGCAAACAGGACACAGTCGTGTGTCGATAAGCCAGCTGGAGGAGATGTCCTCCTGGGGCTAAAAGCAACAGTAACATCCACCCCTAGGGGTCAGCCACACTTAAGTGGCAATATACTACACTTTATCGTGCAGTTACTGTTAATACTTCATTTAGAGAATTAACATTGCTTGTTTTCACCTTTTCAATATCAGTGAAGAATGCCACTGGAAAAGAAGATATAAGATTTGCCAGGTTTTTCTCTCTCACCAAGGTCATCGGCTGTCGAACGCCGACGAAGGGAAATAACCCTGAAATCCGGATACGTTCGTGCTGCTGGCCGTGGTGAGAGGGATAACTCCCTTGGCAAACAGGACACAGTCGTGTGTCGATAAGCCAGCTGGAGGAGATGTCCTCCTGGGGCTAAAAGCAACAGTAACATCCACCCCTAGGGGTCAGCCACACTTAAGTGGCAATATACTACACTTTATATATATATATATATATATATATATTACAATTAAAAGGGTAAAGGTTTATCAATTTATTAATTTATTAATAAATTAACAATTAATAATTTTTACCAAGCCCTTCGGTATGTAAACACCATTATCGGTGTACTTCGACATTAACTTCGACTGGTTAGTTTTCATTGTCTTTTCTTCTTGTTTTGCCTTTGTGAGTTACAAGTAATGCTATCTGTTGGAGTCTCAGCTTTTTAGCTGCTATTTCTGAACTTCGGTATGTGGTGCAGCAACTGTTTGCTGATCCCTTAATTATATATATATATATATATATATATATATATATATATATATATATATACACATATACATAAATGTCTGGTAGCGTGTTGCATACTGTTACCAGATAATTTTTTAAAATTCATTGTAAATAAACAACAGATAAAATCGTATACGTTTAAGACACAAAGGCTCTCTAATTCTTTATCAGTTATCAACCAGAATGGTTAAAGATGCGAAACTAAGTATTACCATTCTGGTTGAAAACTGATGAAGGATTAGAAAGCTTTTGTGTCTTATACGTTTTTTATATGTGCGTGTCTATATATACATATATATAATATTATATTATATTTTGTTATATTATATTATATTATATTATATTATATTATATTTGGCTTAGGCATTTCAAGACTGATTATTAGTCAATATATGAGTCAATAGAACTCATGAGCGGTAGTAAGAAAAAGAGATGGCATGGGGAAAAAAGAAAGGTTATGTTATATTTTTCATTAGCTTACACTGGTTTCTGCTATAGGATACAGTGATCTGAGTGAATTAGATAACATCCTATAGCTTCATCGGAGCCTCGAATATGAAGTGCAATTTATTTGGGATAAAAAGAATTACATTTTTTTCGAATATACATGTATGTGTGTATAAGTGTCGACGAACAGAATAATATATATATATAATGCATGTGTTGCCACTTAACCTCAGTTGGTTCATCAAACACAGCTTTTTCATCTCTACATCGTAGGAGGGTATAGTTCAATATGATTTTTCAGTTTTCAGATTAAGTCCTTGTACGGGCACAAAATAAAGAACAGTAAAGATAAACAGATTGTCACGAGAATGAACTTTTCAAAGACTATTACAGAAGAGCAATTTCGTTTTGGGCCTCATAAAGAGAATGTAATTTATTTGCAGTGCAAAAAATATGCTTCGTAAGAAAGTTTGTCTTTTTGCTTCAATTCATGTCTGTATGCATACATGCATGCATGCATGTATGTATATATGTATGTATGCATGTATGTATGTATGCATGTATGTATGTATGTATATACATATGTGTGTATGTTTGTGTGCGTATGTATGCATGTATACATATGTATACATATATGTGCGTGTGTGTATGTATTTATATGTATGTTCATATATATACATATATATATATGTAAATATCCATACATATACACACATATGTATGTATGTATATATGTATGTACGTACGTATGTATATATGTATGTGCGCATGCATGCATATATGTATGTATGTACTAAAAGCTATAAATGACATGAGCAACTGTCTTTCTTGAAACACGTAATATTAGTATTTTCTTTTCTTTATCTTTTCGTTTTTCTGCAATCCAGAGGAAGGAGCAACAATATCCAATAATCAAGGGAAAATATCTTATGAAACGAGCAATTAAGTCAAGCAATAAGGAAGTTACAAACGATTTAGCATTAAGAAAGAAACTATGAAGAGATATTGTAGAAGAGGGAGAAAACCTGTTGAGAGATTTTCATTTGTTTATTAGAAAAGCATGCTCGATAAAAATTAATCCTTGAGGAAATCGAACCAACGTAGAAACTGCGTGAATATAAATGAATAAAGAACTTCAATACGATGTCGATATATACAACAATACCTCGAATCAATTGAATACCATAAATTATATAATTGGCGTGGAGGGAAATTAAGAAATAAAACAACATCTTGCAAGTTTGCAAATGAAATGAAACAACACAGGAATAGATGTCAAACACACAATAACGTAGTGTCAACGATTTAGGGATTGCTACTGAATATAAACTGGTAAACAGTTAAGGAGCTTACTAGTAAGTAGAAGTCGCTTTGTGATTTAGAGTTTACGAAAATAGTTGGAGAGAAAAATGCATATCTTCAAAGCTTAGAGAGTAGATCCTTGCTTACTCATAATACCGACTGAAATAGCGGGTTGGGGGGGGGGGCAAGAATACTAAACAATTAAATGGTTTGAGACCAGCGGTAAAGTTATAAATTATCGAAGTGAGAGTGTGTGAGAAGAGACGTTTACACAGCACCAAAAGTGGCGTTGAAATGTTTCGAAATTAAGGTAAAAAGTATACTGAAACTTTATTATCAAAAGAAAAGATATTGATATCGAAAGCTATCGAGAAAGCGAATAAAGTATTGATCTGCAACAAGTATGTTGATGTCCACAATAAAACCTACACCATATAACTGGTGAGTTTTGCTGTGTATTATAGAGTATTTACAGATCAATCTAGATTTTAAAACAGTACCAGACCAGTTTTTTTTTATCTCATTCCTAAGCCGGAAGGCTCAAGTATTGTAACAATTAGTCCATCACTTGCCTCAAAATCTCAAATAACACCTGGATGGTAGTGTAATACAAGAAGTACAATGAAAATCATCAACATTTTCTTTACATTTCTGCAAGTAATCTGTGCTACATTCTCTGCAAGACACAAATAAGCAATCCCTGATAAGTGATTAATGAAAGACGAAAAGAGTCGGTCCGATCTCTATTCCAGAGTACTAAAACCTTTATGCTTTAATCATGAAGGTTCAGTTTTTCAGTGAAATTAAACATGTCTCCCAATGCATAAAGAAATATGGCCATATATGCATATTCATTTTTAACTTGCACTATATTAATACTTAGATTATCACTATTCCGGAGCTACCGTTTGTTTCAGCTGACCAATGTTCTGCACATGAAAATTTCCTTGTAGTATACTGGCCGGGACGCGATTTTTTTCTTCTTTTTTCCACGAGAGTTCCAGATCCCAGTTATGAACTCATTTGCATGCAGCCAATCAGAGCTCAACTATCAAACTAAGTTATGAGCGCATAACAAGTGATGGGCGATAAGATAAGGTCATTTGGGTAACGAATGACTATGCTTCCTGACTTTTAAATAATGCTTGTGTTCTTGTTCTTGTTTCAACCATTCCTGCTTTTGAGTAGTTATTTGTGTTGTTGTTGTTTACTTTCTAAAACAGTAATGGGGCAGTGTTGCTAGCACATCACACTCTACTAACATTTTTCCCATCCACATCTTTACCATATGGGGCCCTAACAAAATCCGATAATACGTATAGATGCAAAATCATCTAATTAGTAGTCTCCTTCTAAAATTAGGCACAACATGGCGATCTGTCGACTTACAACACTGACCATCGTCTTCAGTTTACTTGATAGAGTGTGTTTATTAACTTGACAATAGGTCAAGGTGAGCTCTGATTGGCTGTATACAAATGAGTTCATTACTGGGGTCCGGAACTGACGTGAGAAAAAAAATTTCGCGACTGGGACAATCGTTTTTATGGAAATTCAGGATTTGCTCATGAGTGCAACTTTTCACGCACTGTCATATCGTTGGTTTCTAGAAACAAGTTGAACCAAAGGAGCTTGGTATCAATGTCATTGCAATTGTAGGAACATAAAGAACCTAAATATATACAGCAGAGCATCTCATTCGATATTTTATAATTTTTCCAATCAGTCATCCGGAACCAGTACATTATATATCGACACTGAAAGGTAAAGTTGACTTCTGCGCGATTTGACCTCACGGCTGAGAAAACTGCAGCATGCAAAACTGGTGATTCTATCCGACACTGTAACAACTCTGCCGATTCGCTGGCAAGTTATTGCTATAAAGCTAACAGGTTGATGACATCGGAACACATTGTTTAGTATTTGACATGATAGATAACTTGATAAAATATACAAACACACATACACATACACATACACATACACACGCATACACATACACACATACGTAGATATATAGTATATGTATGTGTGTACACAGATTTACACACACATATGCATATATATATATATATATATATATATATATATATATATATATATATATATATATATATATATATATATATATATATCACACGTAAAGGCCTAAATTGCAACGGAACCAGTTTATGAATTAGCCTAAGAAAGACCAGAAGCTCACTAATATCTGTATATGAGTATATTGCTGAAACGGAACGACATAATACGTTGTTTTAACTAGAATAAACATAAGGGTTGCTTTTATTCTCAATTGGAAACACGCACTTCCTGAATGTAAATATTTGTTCATTTCTAAGCGTGGGAGTACATTGTTTGAAAGACATGAAGTAATAAGAAATCCACCCGTAATGATAAAGATACAGCAAGAATAATATATGTTGAGTAATTAAATCATAATAGATAATTGTACATATATGTTTATGCATATATACGTGTGTATATATGAATGTATGTATATGTGTGTGTGCATGTTTGTATGTGTATGTATGTATATATAAGGACATATATACGCACAAGAGAAATTTAAACATACATATACTTGTATACATAAAAATATATATGCATATCTGTGTGTGTGTGTGTGTGTGTGTGTGTGTGTGTGTGTGTGTGCACTTTCACCATAACATATTTTTCATATTGTCACACAGCCTTCATATTGTCTTCATATTTAAAACTCACTGTAAAAGCTTGCTCTATTCCTAAATCAGAAAATGAATTGTCGTAAAGTTACCACAACGGAGCTTTTCTCTTTCAGTTACTTTTAAGCTATCAGCAAATTTCAAACTATAATTTTTGACATTTGAAAAAATACAAGTCAGCATCTATATATGGCGACAGAAGTATCTCTCATTCAACAATAGTCACTGGGTTGTGATTCCAACTCGTAGAGTCATATCTAAGATCAGCCATACTTATCAAGAAATGGTGGCTTTACTTATTCAAAAGCTGTGACCGCTGAATCCTTTGCTACTGTAGCGACCGAACAAGCAGACATAATTTTTCCGGCTTTGCAATTTTAGTAACGCAAATCTGAATTATGTTAAATAAGTTTGTGCGTATGTATGTATGTATG
>NC_142930.1:13885234-13890234 GCF_046866305.1 Octopus bimaculoides | reverse complement strand
TGTGTGTGCGTGTGTGTGTATATCTGTTTGGATATACAAATCTATACTTTTAAATATGTACAATATACGTATATATTTGTATGTATATACATACATATATATATTTATATAGTTATATGTATATATATATATATACATTTATATGCGTATGTATATATATATATGTATATATATATATATATATATATATATAGGACTGTTCCAACGAAGTCGCGTATTGTCTTTGCCTTCGAAACGCGGAGCTGATAGAACAGGGACAACTGAAGAAGGGATATATTCTTTATGTTGCATGTCTCGTTTCTCTGTTTGTTTGTTTTTTTTTTCGTTGTTCGAATAAAAAGTTCGTTTTCTGTCTTCGTCTTAATGTTTTCGTTTCTCATTGTGTTTAACATTTTTTTTATGTCCTGTACCCATATATGCATGTATGTATACATATAGATGTATGTATGTACATATATGTATGGATATATGCATATATTTATATTTATATTTCTGTTAGTATATAGATTCATAGATAGATAGATAGATAGATAGATAGATAAATAGATAGATAGATAAGCAGAGGGAGAGGGATAGTGAGAGAGAGAGAGTTGTTGGTGAGAGGAATAAGGCTGAGGGAAATTTTTTGGAAATTTTTACTGTCCAGTGTCAAATACTACAAGCGTAGCATCATTGCAATCTCTAAACATTTTGCACAATTTTGGTGATTTCCTTTTGATATTCAGATATGATATTTCTAATGTATTGTGAGATTTAATTCTTAATGATACCTGTATAGCATCCACAAATATTTGCATGTATGAATAAAATAATGGGAGCAGAGCGGTTTAGGAATAATGAGGCTAGCATAATTAAAATTTTAAAGCTTTGACTCAACTGCTAACAATTTTTTGCATAATAGCCTAATTTTCTAAGACGCACTTATATATATATATATATATATATATATATATATATATATATATATATATACAATTTGCCTGTATATATATACATATATATATAAATATAAATATATATATACAAATAAATATATATATATATATATATTATATATATATATATATATGCATATATATATATATATATATATATATATATATATATATATATATATATATATATATATATATATATATATATATATATATATATATGTAAAATATATACATATGACTGGCACGTATGACATGGGGTGACATACAAGTTTGAATAGACGACCTGTGCAAATATTCATAAAGTGGTGCCTTATGCAGGATTAACTTAACAACGCTGCCGAATTGTTTTCCTTTATGAGTGGGCTCTTCTGGCTTTAGAATATGTCTATGCACTGTACATACATAAACACACACACACAGATATATATGTACGTTTGTATGTATGTATGTATGTATTTACATTACCAAAAGTTTCAGGTGTGGTGATACAGCTAGCAGTAAATATTCATCAATATGAATAGTTCTATACTGACGACGATAGGAACTGAATAGAGAATGTGCTTAACTTCATTTGATCAATGAATAAAAGTCATTGTATGTATCATGTGGGAGTGGTTGTGAAAATATGTATGTGTTGTGTATGCAAAAATATGTATTACTATATACATAAGTATATAAATATCTATATGTGTGTGTGGTATGTGTGAGTGGATATATATATATATGTGTGAGTGTAATATTTATAAGAATATGCATATATAAATATATATATGTATATGTGCGTGCATATATATATATATATATATATATATATATATATATATATATATATATATACAAGGTGCGTAAGGTATTTGAGGGCATACTTTTTTGGGGTCATTGCTGCATTTTTTGCTAATTTTGTATGATCTTTTCAGAAAATAATAATGGCAAACCCTCAGCTTACTCAAGAAATGAAGAGGCCTGGTGTTATTGTGGCTATAAAGGCTGATCATAGCGATTTAGAAATATCTCGATTTTTTAAAGTTGCCAGATCTTTCGTTTACAAAGTTTGCAAGGAACTAGAGGCTGAAGATGGAAACGTACCAGTATCAAAGCATAAAAAGCACTGTAAGCGCTCTGAAATCATCAAATCACCTTAATTTATCCAGCAAGTTCAGCAGACCATTGATTACAGAAAGTCTATGAGATCAATTGCAAAATATCTCCATGTGTCAGAAGGAACAATCAGAAATGTTGTCCATGAAGACATCAGATATAAGTCTTATATGATGAGGAAATATCTATTTCTCAAAAAATGCAAAAGAAAATCACTACATCAGATCTAAAAGGCTCTTAAACAAACTGAAAAATTCAACCGAAGATTTTATGTGGTTTTCATCAAACGAGAAAAACTTCGATCAAGATCAAACAGTTAACAGAAAAAATGACAGATGGTTATGTGCAGACCCTTCTAAGTGTTATCCATACAATATTTCCTGTAACTGTCATGGTTTTAGGGGTTGTCAGCAATGAAGGACATGTGATGCCTCCTTACTTCTTTACACAAGGCCTTAGAGTTAATTCTGCCGCCTACATTGAGGTTCTGGAAATAATTGTTTAGCCCTAGATAGACAATGTATGCAATAGAAGGCCATATGTATTTCAGTAGGACTCTACACTATCACACATGGCTCTAGTAACACAGGAATGGATACCTGAAAATTTTCCTGATCACATAACCCCTAACATTTGACCTCCTGATTCCCCAGATCTCAATACATTGGTCAATTACATGAGGAGCGTTGTTGAGAGAGAGGTCAATGAACACGCCCATTACACTAAAGATTCCTTGAAAGCTGCCATAGTCTGAGTAGTGTCCAAAATGAACCAAGACCACTTTATTCGAGCATGTAGATGATTCAGATCTCATATAGAAGCAGTTGTTGAAGTTGAAGGTGGCTTTATTGAATAACATTATAGCAAAAAAGGATTATTTTTATTCTCATAGCTTTTTTTTTTTTTGATAAAGTTATTATCTGTTATTCTGTATCTGTTTTTTATAAACATAAATCTGTCCTCAAATATCTTACGCACGATGTATTTGTATGTATGTATATATGTATGTATGTATGTATATATGTATGTATGTATATATGGATGGAGGGATGGGTCAAAACAATTTGATTCAAATTCGTTGGTTCACTTGAGTTTCAAGCGTGATGCTAGTCGTCAGCCATTTTGAATTTGAGTGCCCTTCTTTCGTTTGTCTACTCACTTGTATACATAGACTGTCTCTTTTTTCTCTCTCTCTCTCTGTCTCTCTGTCTTTCTCTATGCCTCGTAGGCAGGTAGTAATAAACATGAAGGAATAGTTTGGGTACAGGGAATTGATGATTTAAGTAGGAGGAGAAGAAGAAGAAGAAGAAGAAGAAGAAGAAGAAGAAGAAGAAGAAGAAGAAGAAGAAGAAGAAGAAGAAGAAGAAGAAGAAGAAGAAGAAGAAGAAGAAGAAGGGGGAGGAGGAGGACATAAAGGAGGAAGAGAAGAAGGTGTAGGAAAAGAAGAAAAAGAAAGAGAAAGAAAAGAAAATACAGGTGTGCTGTGACACAGTTGATTGTTCGTAGAATCTTCTTTAATGGTCAAATGACCTAAAAGTGCCTTGTGGTCGTAGTGGTAGTAGTTGGAATTGTTCTAAATTCTTCATGTTGTTTCATCTGTGGTGGTGGTGGCGGCATTCAAAATAAGTTTGTATTTCGAGATAAAATGCGCTTCTTTGCTAATGCACTGATTATAGGTTGTATTGTCCATGAATTTATAAAGGGGAAAAATTCTAAAGTTGGGTTGTTCGTTAGTGGCACAAATATTGATGTGCTCACTTAATCCTATTTTTTCTGCATTCTCGTATTTTAATCTTGGATCTATGTACCGTCATCCTCTGGCGTAAACTGTTTTTAGTTTAACCAATATATTCTTCTTGACACTCTCAGCAAGTTAATACATATATTACGGTTTCCGAAACACATGTGGAGTCGTTTTTTAAACAGAGTCAACGTTTTACAGTGAAAAACAACTTCACGTGGGCTTCAGAAAACCTAATATATGTATTAACTTGCTCAGAGTGTCAAGAACAATATATTGGTCAAACTATAAACAGAGGAGGACGGTACATAGTTCCGAGATTAAAATACGAGAATGTAGAAAAATGGGATTAAGCGGGCACATTGATATTTGCGCCACTAACGAACAACACAAATTTAGAATTTTTTCCCTCAATAAATTCAGGGAGAGTGCAACCTATAATCAGCGCATTAGCAAAGAAGCATATTTTATCACAAAATATAAGCCTATTTTGAATGCCGCCACCACTACAGATGAAACTACTAGAAGAATTTAGAACAGTTCGAACCACTACTGCTACGACCACAACAAAACACTTTTGGATGATTCCGCGAACAGTTTACAGTCACAGCACTCCTTTATTTTTCTTTCCTTTTCTTTTGTTTCTCTTTCTCCCTCTTCTTTCCCTGCTCCTATTTCTCTTATGCCTTCATCTTCTACTTCTCCTCCTCCTCCTCCTCCTCCTCCTTTCTCCACTTCTTCTCCTCCCTCGGCTGCTCCTGCTTAGACCATCAATTCTCTGTACTCAAACTATTCCTTCAGATTTACTAATACTCACCTACAAGGCATTCACAAAGGAATAGAGAGAGAGACAGACAGACAGGCAGACAGACAGACTATCTGAAAACTATGGAAATTTTTACCTATTTAAAGACTACGGAAATATCTACAAATCATTTCACTTAATTTTTTTCTCCAATTTGATTGTTTACTCTTATGTGAAAGAGTTTAATAGACGGAAACCGGTATTAATATGTACTTCACGATAAAACTATTTGAGCATTTTCGACCTTGTCTTATTTTCCTTATACACGTCAACTTGTGTGTTCCTTTTGAACCTTCTACACACACACACACATACACGCACACAGATATACATGTATGTGTGTAAGTTTATGCAATGCATATATATTTGTATGTATTGTGTGTACATGTATATATATCGATATATAGACACATAGAGA
>NC_142930.1:13875234-13880234 GCF_046866305.1 Octopus bimaculoides | reverse complement strand
TATATATATCAATCTGTCTCTTTCTCTCTTTCTCATTTTCTCTCTCTCTCTCTTACTCTCCCTTTCTGTATCTACCCATACACACATGCTTACATGTATGTATGTGGGTGAGTGAGTGTGTGTGTGTGTGTGTGTGTGTGTGTGTGTGTGCTTGTGTTTGTGTGTGTGTGCGTGTATGTGTGTGTGTGTGTGTGTGTGTGAGAGAGAGAGAGAGAGAGAGAGAGAGAGAGATGGACGTTTGAGGTTACAAAAGTTGAAAACCTTTAATCAATGTAAAAGCAAAAAGTATTAATTACATTAAAATCTGAGGTTCCATTAACTGTTACACTGAATTTCCTATTCCTGTCTATTTAAAGAATTTATTGTGTGAAAATAAATGTCAAAATAAGAGTCCGGAAGATACAAGCTTCTAATATACAATGCACGCGCGCGTGTGTGTGTGCGTGCATGTGCTTATATGTGTAATGTATTAAAAACCTGATGTTTTTAACATTCTAGAGATTTTCTTCAAATTTCATTCCCAATTCTACATAGTTTATTTGAAATATGCTATCTTTTTCGTCACCTTTTGAAGTTACACACTTTCCGATAATAGCCAATGGTTCACTCTTCTCGAATAAAACACTTGGTTGGCTTCTTGACAGAAAGTCAAGGATATACAACTGTAACGTTAAACTGGTCGGATAACTGCTTGATTTAGTTTTTAATCAATCGATCTCATATTAGTAACCTTGATTTCTCTAGAAGACCACCTGAATACTGTTACCATATTTTCAAACTTCTTTCATCGATCCACCATTGTTATGGGCGTGGACAAAAACGCAGGTGGGATAATAGGGAATTCATTTTCGTTTAAAGATTAGATGGAGCAGTTCGAATGTATTTCCAGTTTGCCCGACTTTATAATTTGCTTCCATTGTGGTGCTGATCACCCATTTATGAAACTCCAGGTTTTCTTCATAAACTTTAAATAACTTGTAGCCTTTACTTTCATGCTTAAGTTATGCCTCTTCTTAAAACAATATCACCAAGATGATTATTCAACATATATATTAGCTGCTATCTCTCTCATTTGCTCCAAAGTTCACCCACATACTCCAGTAGTTCTATAACTATAATTTTCACGGCTTTTTCCAGTGTCCTCCATATCTTTTCTATTCTGTTTTGTTTAATATTTCTTCCTGAATTTTCCACTCACGAATCACTTTTCTTTTCAGTTGGTTGTGACCCGTATTGTTGCTTAGCTTTTCGCTAGTTATTTGGAATAATCAACCACTTGTAGTCAACAACAAATTGTGTATGGCTGTCCTTTCGACTTAGTTACCATCGAGTGGAGTCGAAGAAGCTTATCGTCAGTTGAATCACTGAGCAGATAACAGATGGCGACTTCTTTGGTGATACTTCTGTTGGCTTACAGATGGCGTGTGAGGTATCATTATTGTTGATTCACCGAAACAAATCGACATTTAGTAACAAGTTTACTTGTAAACTTCTTATACGTTTCCATCAATAAATTACAAAACTAACACATCTTGTAATCATAGTAGTGGGATACATTAATATATATATATATATATATATATATATATATATATATATATATATATATATATATATATATATATATATATATATATATATATATATATATATATATATATATATATATATATATATATATATATATATGCTTATGTAATGACAGTAGTGTTCTAGTGAGAACTGGGCGCAGCTGCCACACTCCGTTCTGCAACCCGAATATTTAGTGATAAGGCACAGAGTATGAATCGAGAAGACAGTATTTTACGTACAGCCACTTTTAGCTCTTCCTTTGATTCAGGAATTAACTTAGCATTTCTCCCATGAAACACAAAGTTCGTTGCTCTGTATAAACATTTTTTTCCCTTTTTCTTAGATGTTTCCCATCAATGTTAAACACAGGTAGTCCTTTTTATCGTTTCACTTTGTCTGTAATCCCATTTGTTATTATGTGAGCTTCTCTGATTCCTCTACTGGCTCTTGTATTCAGAAATGTTTCTGTTTCATCGGCTTTCATTTTCAAGAATCTCCTTTCATCTCTTCTTTTTCAATTTTCTGTTGATACTCTAATATTTAGTTATTTTCACTTTAAGCTTCATCTTATTCCTTTCCCAACTTTCAACAATTCGTTTTTGTTCCGTTTCCTTCCTTTTAATCTTTCTTTTGCTCAAAACAACCTCGGCTACATTCGGGCATACTTCCTTTGCATTCTTTAACTTACCATTGTTGTCTACATTTTCAACTATAGCCTCAAGCGGCACAAATTTATCTTTAATTATACAAATGTTTTTGCATTGAAACATTCTGTTGTGTTATACTTTAATTTTATTGGATAGTGTTTTCAAGCAGTATTAATTTTAATTTTTGGAATCTTTTATTTTGAGCTTCAAAATTCAAAACGATTTGAGTATATCCTTCGTGTGAAAGGAAATGGTGTGTTTGGGCAATATATTAGCAAGAAATTATCTTTAATTATATCAGCCTCCAACATTTTTTATATCAAATTTAGTAATCCCTTCCCTATTTTTCTTGAGCCTTAAGCTTTAACTGAATTGCTTTTATTACTAACTGATGGTCATTTGTGATATCTGTGCCTTAATAGGTTCTACCACTGAGCAGGGATTTTTAACGTTGCATATGTATCAAAATATAATCTATGTGATTCCGATATTTTTTATATGGAGATGTCTAAGTATATAAATGAATATCTTTGTAGTTAAAAAAATTATTTTTCCATATGGTGAGATTGTTGGTTACAGAGTAGATCAACCGTACACTGCTTTTATTATCTCCAAATCCCTGTATAATAATTTCCTGTTTAATTCCTTCTTTGCTACTACCAATTATCGCATTTATATCCCTAATCACAATTTCTGAATTGAAACAGTCATCAGTTACAAACCGACAGACGTAAACAATATTTATTACTTGTTTCTTGCTAATATATTGCCCAAACACACCATTTCCTTTCACACGAAGGATATACTCAAATCGTTTTGAATTTTGAAGCTCAAAATAAAAGATTCCAAAAATTAAAATTAATACTGCTTGAAAACACTATCCAATAAAATTAAAGTATAACACAACAGAATGTTTCAATGCAAAAACATTCATGAATTATGAGGCACAAAATACAATCCAAATATATCAAATACTCAAGAACACAACACAGAACTGAAAATATATAAAAGCACATTATTCATCATAAAATTCCATCAGTGAAACAAGACCCAAGAATGAAACAGCACTCGAAATGCACAGAATATGCAAAGCCAGGAGACAACCAAAATCTCGAACAAAAAATTACTTCCCGGAAGCCAATTAACTACTAAAATAAAACGGTTCCACCATTGTTTCCAACAGCATTTTTCATTGATGAATACTTTGATTACTTCGATTACATCATAGAAAAATTTCTGTTTTCGACAGGTGATTTATATATATATATATATATATATATATATATATATATACATATATATATATATATATATATATATATATATATATAAATTCCTCGTCTCAAAAATATAGAATCGTATTACCCAATTGATATAGTGCCGACATGAGACATCAAGGTAGGTTTATAAACCTTAAAAATCCACTCTGACTCTGCCTATGAGTATAGCGCAGTGGATGAATGCGCTGAACTACATACAGTCACAAGACATCTGAAGAAGGCTGAAACGTAGTGAAGCATTCCCAATAATACGTAATCTCCTTTATTTTCTTGTGTATCAAGAGAGTAAGCTGTTTTTCACGGATTTTTAAAGCTTCAGATAGAAGAGTTTTCGAATTATAGCGCAACTACTTAGGTATTTCTAAGAGCTGAAGTAACTCTCTGTTATTACTCTGAGTTTTCACCCCTGTCGCTGTAGTAAACAGTTCTTTACTTTAAATTTACCACTAGTTTTCTACTACACATGTGTGCTGGTGTGTGAGTGAATGTGTGTATGTCTATGATACATATATATATATATATATATGTATATATATATATGGCCATTATTATGATTGACCGTTGACTGAACACTATTCAATTTTTTTCTCCGTGTTTTTCTCCTTGTCTCCGTATTCTTTCTGTTGAAGAGCGTAGCTCGAAGCGTCAAAGACTTTCCGTATTCCCGAGCGTCATACTAATATATACTTTTGTTATTTACACCACCTGTCCTCGTCTGTTGTTATTATTTGTATATTCTCCCATATATATATATATATATATATATATATATATATATATATATATATATATATATATATATATATATATATATATATATATATATATATATATATATAAATATATACACACACAAGCACGTATATCTTTTACTTGTTTCAATCTCTCCCTGTCTCTCTCTTTCTGTGTGTGTGTGTGTATGTGTGTAAACATGTATGTATGTATGTTTGCGTTTATGCTGTTGCTCAATAACTGCTATTCGCCCCTACTTGATCAGCTCTCGATAACAATTATCATAAATTTGCTTCTAAGAAAACCTCTACAAATTTATCATAAATGATTACACTTCGTTTCCGTAAAGTATTTGCCGCTTATTTACTAACCCGTTTTTTTCCTTTTTTCCCATCTGTTCTTTTATTCTTCTTATTGTTGCATTTTTCCTTATTATTATGTTGTATTATTATCTTGTCATGACTTGTGTATTCTTGATCTTGTTATGTTGATGTCGTTCTTGTTGTTACGCCACACCCTTCGTTATCTCTATTAGGTGAAGGTCGACAGTGTGAAAAAAAAACTTGTGTCCCGCTATGATTACAAGTTGATATCTACAACACAATTAAATCTATAGCAGAGATTTCGTATCTCTGTCCACATGGGCATTCTTCGTTATTTAACTACCCTAAATAAATTATCTAAACATCACGAACATAAAAACACGTAGACACTGAAACAGCGTCAGTATCATTCGTCTGATTATCCCTAAATCAAGTTCTCTGGCTAC